>NC_135318.1:93328002-93584882 GCF_048772815.1 Callospermophilus lateralis
AGGACATGAGGACACCAGCAGAAGCCCTCTGCCTCAGGGGCTTGAACTTTGCTGTGGATCCTGTGTGTTCTGCAAAGGGACTCCAGCTTCCTAGATCCAATTCTATTAGAAAGTGTCCTTGCAAATGTGGCAACTGGGCAAAAGTGAGCTTCTCTATCTGTGTGGATTAGACGGGACCTCTTGTAGATCAGCAGACATGCTGTAACCAACAGTCAATCAACACACGCTTAGAAAATCATGGAAAGTCTAATGATGGGTGCGGGGTGCTTCACAGATGCCAGGTGTTTTCTTCCTCTACTTCTAGGAGTCTTTCTACCCAACTCTTGAAGTCAGTTATACAACTATCCCCATTTCAGATATGCAAACACTGAGGCCCCTAGAGGTTACAGAACATGCCCAAGGTCATTGTCTAGTAAGCAGTGAAAGTGTTCTTCTCATGCTGGTCTCTGATTCCAAACCCACACCTGCCTTTCTTCCCAGGGCACTTCCTGGTCTGCACACAGGGATTACATGCCTTAAGATTGGGAGGGCAATCCAAATTTCAAACCTTCTACCTCACCTTATGCTGAAGACAATCCTAAGCAGCAGAGCACGTGTCTTATTTGGTTTAAAAACTCCATCTCTGGTAGTAATGAGATCTCTATGCCACAGCCCTGCCAGATAGCCACCTGGGAAGAAGGCAGAGTGACCACACTAGTGTGGAGAGAGAGGACAAAATTGGGGAAAGTGAAAGACGTAGAAGCAAGGGCTGAATACACTAGAACAGACAGGACCAGCAGAGAGAGCGCAGCTGAGAGGCCTGGAGCAGGGCTGGGGCGAGCCAGCACATTCCACGGGGATTGATGAAGGTCTGCTGTGTGCCTGGCACTATGCTGAGAAGTAGACGCTGCATTGGGCACAGTCTCTGACCTTGCCCTGCTAAAGATCCCAGTCTGGGGATTCAAAGCTGGAAGTCACTGTTCAGCACTATGCCATTTCTTCACACCCCAGCTGACCTCCAGCCCCAGCACCATGGCCCATTTGCCTACAGTGAAGGCCAGCAGCAGCTTCCTGCCATGGCTGGAAGGAGTGGCCAGCTCTCTCACCCTGTAAGAAGGCTTCCATTAGTAGCATGATCTACATGGAACCCCAGCACTCCTTAGCAGGCCTGTGCTTGGTCGCTCAGTGACTAATCACTTCCTGTTCCCACCTGGAGTTTTCTAGTATTGCCTCCCAAGAAAACTACTTGCTAACAAATCTGGATCACAGGTCCCCCCATTTTAACCTCAGGGAAGCCAGAGCATGAAAGAAGGTTCTAGAATGGTGTGCAGTGATCCCAGTCTATTTGGCCATTTTACACTTGTATTTAGTTCTCCTTGGCTGCTCTGACTGCCCTGATAGGTTTAGGAGAAAAGACAGGCCATATTTTGGCATGGAAAAGGCATTCAGGCCAAGTCTCTTTAAAAACACAACCTACCAAGTAGGTGTAGAATCTCATGAAATTTTAAGGACAATAGAATGCCAAATGACTACTCATTCCAGTGAAGACATGCTGCCAATAAGACTTAGAAGATGTGCGGCAAACAAGAGTTAGAAATGGGTCCTCAGAGCAGATTCTATCATTCTGCATTTGCTTCTGAAAATAAAGGACACCTGTTGGTACACAGTTCTAATAAGCCCAGGAAGACAAGGTTGATACACAGTTGAGTTGGCATGTGATGTACCAGAACTCAGGACTTCAAGGCAGCTGTCAGGTGGTTCCCGGGCTCTTCTGGTCCTCACCTTCACTCAATGTCTTTTTGTTGGTGATGTAGTTCAGCAATGGATTACTGGGCCAGAGACTTGTTCAGTATTGCTCAGCAATAGCAAAACACGGTCACCAGTTGTAGGTAGCCAACTCCAGGTGAGAAACACGATAGATGTTAATGCTCACGGCTCCACACCCCCAACCTTCCCTTCAGTGAAAATGCTCTCTAAAATGTACATCATGCTTAATTGTGTGGAAGAATTCTACATCTAGCCAAACCCCATGAGCTTTCAAAAGCCAGTCCAATAACATTGAGAAGATTCACTCTCCAAAGCAAGCTTGCCAATGCCTGAGTGCCCACGGGCACCTCCTTTTAGAATGGAATGCACACATCCACCAAGATATCACTTCCTGTGTTGGTTGAGCTGGCCTTTGCAATGGACAAGGTGGATGTGATGTAACATGTGAATGAATTAGCATTTACCAACAACTGGAAAAAAAAAAACTCACTCTAAGATATGATGATGGAGCAGCTCTATGATCTAGACCATCCCCCTCTCCTGCGTCCTCTCTGTGTTCCTCTGCCTGGTTAGACCTCCAACTCAGCCCAGAAGGATGTGTCCTTTCTAGTCAGAAGCCCTGTCATTGCTTCCAATTCCAGGCCCTGATTCCTGGTTAACGCAGCCAGATCTCGCTTTCAAGGTAGTCTCTTCAGATCCCTTCCCTACCCTAACCACAGTGTGGGCTCTGGCCCCACCCTTACTCTCTACACCACCATTCCACATTATGGTCTTCTTGTCCCTCTCTGTGACCCAGGACTGCCCGTGACCGACCCCACCCAACAACAAGCTGTTGAACCAGATGCCATCAGAGGGTAGAAATGACCAGAGATTGCTAACTTGAAAATTTCACAGAATAGTTAATAAGACAAAGAATATCCTGAGTCAGTCAAATGACATAAGAGGAAGTCAATGAATTCTAACCTCAAGGGCAATCCTACGGAACACTGGCTCTCAAATTCAGCTACACACCGGAGCCACCTGAGAGCTGTGCATAGTACTGACTGCTGGACCACCCACTGGCCCTGGGCTGATGAAATGGCTCTGTGCTAAGATGCGACACTGGGGTTTGTAAATTACCAGTTGAGTATAATATAAAGCAAACTTTGAGAACATTGCTTTTTTCCCCCCACATGAAGAACTAGGTGCATACAGATGCAGAAGTACACAAATCTGCAGCATAAGGCTCCTTCAGGTCCATAGATTAAATGCACTGCAGTGACCAGCACCCTGGCTAGGAACACCACAGCCCCCTGGAAGCCTCCTATTTCCACCTTCCCAGGTGACCACAGCCCTGCCATCCAAGCATGGAGGAGTCCTCCCTGCTGAGAGACATCAATGTGGAGAATGGAGAGCCCCTCTCTCCTGGGAGTCCCTGCTTTGACAACAAGTGCACTGGAGAAGTTTGAATCAAGTGAGAGGCACATGGGCAGGCTTCCTGGATGAGGCCCTATTGAAGGGAGGATGGGATCTGAGGAGTGGACCAGAGAGAGGAAAGATGGGAAAGGGAGGGAAGCTGGCGAGGGCAGGGCAGCAGATCACTGGAAAAGAGGCCCCAGGAGGAAATTCTACAGACTCACAGCTGAAGACACCCGAGCGGGCCTGAGGAGTTTTCAAGCACAGCCTTCCTTGCCAACGTGTGAGCTTCGTGTGCAATAGACATTTCAGTTTTTTTTTTTTTTTTTTTTTTATGACAACCACTACCATGCTGGACTTGGATGAGTTTAGTGGTAAATGACATTCAGGGATCTGCATGCAACAAACAAGTTTCCTGATGGCACAAAGGCTTCAAAGTGAAAAGATGTCTGCCAGTTATTATATGTCATTCTGCGGCACTCTAGTTCAAACAGGGACAGCCACAAATTGCTCACTGGGAATCCACTTTGTTCCCAGAAGTGAAAGCTGCTTGGATGAAGGGCTTCACTTCTGACCTTCTGAATTCTCCTGAGCAAGCACATTCAGACCCCCCTTCTTGACCAATAGGAAAAGTGTACCTGTAAGAGAGCCCTTGTAGCTCCAATCACCAACTTTAAAGAGGAAAGCTGCCTTTGAAGAAAATACATTTGCCAATGTTTCATTGAAGTCAACGGTTCCCACTCACTCAGAAAACAAACTGGAATTGCAGGAGCCTTCATGCAGGGAACCTGCATTTCCAATAGAACAGATGCTTCAGAGAGAAACTGAGAGTTCCAGCTCTGAGAAGCAGTTCTGCTTCATGCAGCTTCAACCAGACACAAAACCCAATGTGCTTACAGAGAACAAGACCGTTCCTTCAACTGGAAGCTGCCTGCACAAAATGCTTCCATTCTGCACTTTCAATCTTTTCTCAGCCAGCACTTTCAGACAACACTTTACATCCAAAGTGCAAATTGTGCTACCCAGAGAGCCCTTGGACCTAACATCACCAATATTCACATTGGAAAGTTGGGCAGTTGACAAGATCAATGGCCCAGAGTTTCATTGAAATCTCTCTCTCAAATTTTTCTGAAAACTCACTGGAAATGAAGGTGCCCACGAGCAACAAACTCTACTTTATACAAGCACAGAAATTTCAAAGTAAAGCCAGTGACTGCTGGCTCTGAGAAGGGGTCCCAATTCCTAGTAGTTCAACCAGGCCCAAATCCCAATGTGCTCTCTAGGAACACTTTTACATTCTACGATTGAAGCTGTTTGCACACCCTGCTTCTCTTCTCCACTTCAAACTCTTCTCATTGAGCACATTCAGAGAATAGTTCAGGCACAATATGCAAAGTAGGCTAGCGGGAGAGCCCTTGTAACTGGGAGCACTTGTTCATATAGGACGCAATTGATGGGTGGGTCAATTCCTCAAAGATTCTTTGGAATCCATTCCTCAAACAGATTCTGAAAACTATCTTGAAATTGCATGAGCCCATCTGCAGTGACCTGTGCTTTACTGAGTGCGTAGATGGTTCCAAGTGAAACTAGGCCATCAGCTCTGACAAGAGGTTCTGCTTCCTGAAAGTTCAACCAGGGAAAAACCGCCAGGTGTTCACTGAGAACAAAGCTACTTTGTGCACAAACCTTTTCTGTTTGCCCCCTACAAATGGATCTCAGGATGCACATTCAAAACACATTTGCTACAAAAACATGACAAAGTATCATTGAAAAGTCCACTCTGGTGTAGCATCACAAACATTGATTAGGAAATGAATTGCACAAGGTTTCATTGTATTCCCTTGGTCTCCCTCTTCTAAAAACTCATTGATACTGCAGGGGCGTGACAGCAACCAACTTGCCATTGACCAAGAGCTCCGTTGTTTCCAATGGAAACTGTGCCTGCTAGCTCTCAGAAGCAGTTGGATTTAAGACTACTTCAGCCTGGTACAAAAGCTCAATGGTCACGATGAGAAAAAAAAGTCATTTCCTAATATGGAAGCTGCTTGCCAAAATTCTTCTGTGCTGCACTTCCAAAATATTTTCAGGAATCACACTCAGAGCACAGTTTCAGCCCATATGCAAAGAGTGCTAGCAAGAGAGCCCTTGGACCTAGGTTCAGCAACTTGGAGGAGAACTGTGGGCCCACTGGGAAGAGCAATTCCCCAAGGTTGATTGAAATCCATTGCTCAATTGTTTGTCACAGAATTCACTTGAAATGCAAGTGCCTGCCTCCATTGAACTCGCACTGACCAATTGTACCAATGCTTCAAAGGGAAACTGCTACCTATGAGAAGCAGCGGTTCTTCATGCTACGTTAAGTAGTGACAAACCCCAATGTGCTCACTGAGAAAAAAATGAGCTCCTGAATGTTGAAGCTGCTGAGAGACTGTTTTGTGTTTGCACTCCCAAACTCCTCTCAGCAAGCACATTCAGAGTTCAAATACAATGTTGGCTGACAAGAGAGTCCTTGCACCCAGCATCACCAATTTTGAGAAGGCCATAGAGACTGCTGAAAAGATCAATTCCACAAAATTCCATGGAAACCCACTCATCAGACCTTTCTGAGAACACTTGAAATGAGGTTTCTGCATGCAAGGAACTCTGGGTGACAGATGGCAACATTTGCCAAATGCAAACATTCCTACCAGCTCTGAGAAGCCGTTCTCATTCACACTGCTTCAACCAGGGAAAAATTCCCATGTGCTCACTGAGAACAAGTTAGCTTCTGCTACTTGAAGCTGCTTCCACAAACAGCTTCACTTCTGCACTTCTAAGCTGTTCTCCTCAAGCACATTCAGAGCACAGTTCAGGCATGAAACACAAAGGGTGCCAGAAAGACATCTCTTGAATCTAGCATCACCCACTTGCAGGAGGAAAGAGGACCAGCTGAGAAGATCAGTTCTCCAAAGTCTCATTGACATCCATATGTCACACTTGTTTACAACGTACACTTGAAGTGCAGGTGCCCACATGAGTGAACTGTTTTGGATCAATGGCACAGAGTCTTCAATGTGAAAGCATGTCTGTCACCTGTAAGAAGCAGTTTTGCTTTCTTCTAGCTCACCCAGAAAAAAAAGAAAAAAGACACCATGTGCCCACTTACAACAAAGTTAGTCCTGCAATTTGAAACTGCTTGCAGCAAATGGCTTCCATTCCCCACTTGCAGCCATCAGTGGTTGACAGATGGCACAAAGGCTTCAATGTGAAACCGTGAATGCCAATCATTACAAGTGCTTCTGACACACTCTAGTTCAACCAGGGACAGCCCAAAGTGCTCAACGAGAACACACTTTGTTCCTGCAAGTGGAAGCAGCTTGCACGAACTGCTTCAATTAGAAAATTCCAAGCTCTTCTCAGCAAGCACATTCAGAGCACAGTTCTGGTCCAATAGAAAAAGGGTTCCAGCAAGAGGATCCTGTACCTATGATCACCTTCATAAGGTAGCTTCCCAACTTCTGTGTGGAAGTGTGTTTCTCCTTGGCCATTACGCTGTTGTAGAGACCACTAGGAGCTCAGCTTTGTGCAGGATCATCTGACCAGGACTTTTTGCAAGACCTGTACAGCCCTCACACATGCTCAGATGCTACAGGACTTTGCAGACCAGTCCAGGCAACAATAGGCATCTATTCATTGCCTACAGTCTACAGATTCCTAGATGCATGACATTCATTATCATCAAAGGCAGAATTTTGATCAAAAAACCATACATATATATATATATATATTTGGATCCAAAGAGAGGATCCCTATTGTGATGCTACCAGTGGAAAATTCCACAGCTGACCTCATGGGATGATTCACAGTCAAAATACAGCTGCATGAAAAATATTACATGACATGACCTTGGGGTTATGTGGAAAGTGGCATGTGAAGCACACATTCATGTCTTCTTCAGACATGGGATTCATTTGCAGGACACCTTATGCAATTGAAGATACTCCAAAATGAGAGAAATCAGAACCATGTCTCCAAAGTATTTCAGCACAGACCAAGCCATCTATCTATCTCTCAGTGAGTGTGTGTGCTCGTGTGTGTGTGTGTGTGTGTGTGTGTGTGTGCTCTAGTGTGTGTTTGTACCATGATGACTAGTCGATACTTCATTGCCCCCATTGGAAAACTGACTCAGATAATGCCATCTGCAAAACTCCTAAAAACCAAAGTTCTTGCTGATAGAATGAAACATTCCTTCCTGTTGGTTTGGATGTGTCCTTTAGGAATCACTGCTACATTTAGTACACTCAAATCATCACAGTAGATCAGGTAACAAAAACATATACATTTTAAAATAATAATATATTAATGGAAACAACAAATACAGGATAGAGTAACAACTGTGTTACTAAACAAGGTCAAGGACAATGGCAAACTATAGGTTCAAACTTTCCAAGCAAATAGTAATCAATGTAAATATTCCTGGGCTGCCTCAGCCCCACCCAGGCACACAGCAGCAGAATGGTTTTGCAAGCATCCTCAGGAGGGCTGGAGTCTTCTTTGTAGGAAGAGAGGGAGGTTGAGGCTGGATCCACTCATCATTCTTTTGGGAGAGGCTCCTTTTCCTCAGCACGAAGTTGGATTTTGTGTGAGGGTTCTTTGCATAAAATACGTTGGCCTGCGCTGGAATCCTCAGCTCTGGGGAGAGAGGCAAGTACAAAAAGAAGGTGGCACTCAGGAGGTGCTCCCTAGGACACCCCAACATCTGACAGCCTGTGCGTGCCAGAAAGGACCTGAGCCACACACCTGAGAGCTCTCCAACTCAGCACCAATACCAACAAAGACAGCCTCCACAGTCCTCCCTGAGCAAAAACTAGGCAGAGCACTTCAACAGACTTAATGTCTGTTCCTTCCAAAGGCTTTGGACTCCAGAACATTCCAGGTCCTCTTGCATCTGCCAAAGCACTCCACTAGGGTTTGCATCTGAAATCTCCCACACAAGGCTCCTGTGCCGAAGATTCAGACCCCACATGGGCCGTCTTCATAGGTGGCTTTGGAGGGAAGCATTGGATGGTGAGTGCTCTGATGTCATCATGAAATTCTCATTCAAGATGAACATATTACTGGGAGGTGGGAGGGACTGGAAGAAAGGGTGGGTATGGTTGGAGGAAGACCTAAACAGGGGTGCGCCCTGGACAATAGTACCTTGTCCCTGTTGGCTCCACTGAATCCTCATCCTCCAAGTAGAGGTCCTCCTCTCCTCTGTCTTTCTCTCTCTCCCTCTCTCCCAGCCTCATTCTCTCTCTCCCAGTCTATGCCTGTTTGGCAAGGGCTGAGGAGTTCTCCACTGCCACACACTAGAGCTTTATGGACAGCCTCAGTGCACAACCAAAGAGAAAGCTGTGAAACCCGGAGAAAAGGCCTAGGATTCCTCTTCTGAGTTATTTTCCTCAAGTATGGCCACAGTGAGGACAGGCTGACCAGAACAGATACCACATTTGAGCCATGCTTCTGTCATTGTTGGTGCCCGCCTCCATGTGGACCAGGCTTCCGAGAATGGAGGCCACACTCCAAATGCTGCCCTACTGAGAACAATGGTTCCAAAGACCAGCAAAGGGAATGCTTCCCTCCAACATGGTGTATGGTCCAGGGGTGCCATGACCCCGAGTGGGGGAATACAACAGCCCGCTTCTCCTTCCTCTGAACACGTGTTTCCTTTCAGCCTCTTCTAACTTAGAACCTGTTCTCTATCCCTTCTGGGTTGGATGTGTGGATCTCTGCTATGAATTTCTTAGGCTACCAAGGCCCCAGACAGACTTCCTCTTCCATAGATTCTACTAACCTAATAGTATGTTAAGATAGGAGAAAACTGATCCTAGAACTCATAGGGGTGGTGGTCTTCAGCATACATAGGCTGGGATCATGGCTGCTGTGGGTGTTGGGCTCACAAAAACAAACCAACCCACCAAAAAGCCCTGGCATTATTAACAGATGAGCTTTGTGGCCGATGTGCTCAGGAAGCCCTCATGTGACTTCAGTTAGGGGTCATAACCTGGCTATTGTGATCACTCCTTGGCAAGTGGACTCAGGTGCGGAAGACCATGGACTTTATCCAAACACAGATGATTCAGGCTGTCTCCCAGGCTGTGTATTCTTCCCAATTTCATCCTGTTACTGCTTGCTACAATCCTGGCCATGCTCTGCCCAGGCAGTGGTTTTCTGGTCACACAGAAGCTTTCAATATTGATGATTCAGTCCACAAAAGTGCCAGTTCCATCTTTAGCCCATGCATTCCCATGTTCCTCTGAAACCACTCCTATCCCAGACCACAGCCTGTAAGCAGGCTTTCCTCTTCACTCCTCACTGATGTCAGCTTTAGATGCCTGTTCATGTCCAGGGGAGGGCACCTGGTGGGGAGCCGCAATAGCCACTGGGGTATACCATGGAATCTCGAGAATTACACCAGCAGAAGTGCAGTTGTCTTTGTGCACGAGCCCCAACACACCCTGCTGGAGTGTTCTTGGGGGTCAGAGACTACTCTTTGGTGCTAAGAGTTGACCTGAGTCCACATCCTGACCCTTGCTCCCTGCCATCTGATTGTCCCACTTACTCTGACGGTGAGAGATGATTTGGCCCAGCTCATATTCCTCCGGCTTCTCCTGATCAAGTAAGTGTAGCTCGAGGGCCCTGCGGATGACGACAGGAGCCCTATCGTGGCAGGTCACCTGGAGCAGCATGGGAGACAGGCCTTCAGGAAATGGGCCTTGAAGTGACTACTCAAGGACAGTGGGCAGGGGCATTTTGGAGGCACCTCCACTCTAAATACAAGGGCAACATCCATGACCTTACTACCTGAGGCTGGCTTCCTGCTCATCGTGTGGGGTCTTCCCATAGGCTACTGGCCCAATCCTTGTACATAGGACTTCCTGGACCTGCCATTGCTCTTTGTGGAGCCCCACTCCACTCAAGGTGAAAGGACCCCACAACCTGTATACAGATGCCATCTCATCTCACAAGTTGGGAGGAATGGGACAGTGGCCTCCAAGATCCCAGGTCTGCCTGAGGATTCAGGTGGCATTTGGGGTGGCCCAGACACAAAACCTAGAGGGCTTTGGTCTGGATTGCTAGGGCCCAAAACAGACCCAGGAACATGACCACACACAGGAGTGCTGAAAGACAGCCACCAGAGCTCCTGGCCTCCAGAGGCTCAGTGCTGGCTGGGGTGTAGGAGGGCACCTCATCCGGCAAGGGTGGTCATTGGAAAGGGCTCCTGTCCTGCAGATTACCTGGACATTTAGTGTGCTTGCTCTACACATCCATATCGACTCTGCAGAGGGACCCTCTCAGCTCCTTGTTCAAGGAACATGCAGAACCTCACACTGCTGTCCTCCTCCATGGATGACAGCATCCCATACAGGGGAACCTGCCACCTAGGTCCTGTCCTATTCTCATCTGTCACCCATACCTGTCTCTGCCCTTCTGGACTGCATGCTGCCACTGACACACAGACTCCCTCAGACGTGGCGGTGGACAGCTGCTGCTCTCCCTCATCTCAGCTCCAGCCCTTCACACTGACCTCTCCCTTCTTGATTCCCATCTATCCTCCTGATCATCCAGAAACTCCAATGCAAGAGGGCATGAGTAGTCCATGGTATTGGACCAGTGTCTGCTCCCCACCCAGGTGTAAGCACCAGGGGACACCCCTGCTCCCAGCCTTACCAGGACAGTCTTGGCCAGCTTTGGACTTTGTGTTTCTAGATGGACTCGAATTAAGCAGGTGTCTCCCACCTGCTTGTGGGAATGCGGCCAGGAGGACTTGCAGGATGATTCTGAGAACTGTGGGGGATGGAACATCAGCAAACCCAGAAACAGAAAGCCCCCCCAGCCTGTCAGGTAGCTCTATGGGCTTCTAGCACATATGTCCAGGTGATGAGGCTTCTTGTTTCCCCAGGTGGAAGTGGAATGGCAGCACAAGTACAGCTTGAATAAGGTAGGTGTTTACCTCCTTTCCCTTGACCTGGGGGCGTTTCCTCACGATGAAATGGTATTTTATTCGTGGATTCATGGACAGATACATGAGTGAGTGGTCAGGGACCTTGATTTCTGCAGAGAGAAGTGGAGAGAATTGTTAGGGGGCACTCAAGGATTATACCACAAAACACCCCCAACCCCTGAGAGTCTCCACCAGGGCAGGCCAGCACCAGACTTGAGAGCCCTCCAATCCAGCTACAGTGCCACCAAAGACTCCCTCAATGATTCTTCCCTGGAGAAGATGATGCACAGGATTTTAACCAAAAGAGCACCTGACAATGGAAACAGCACCTTTGAAGTGGCACCCCCTTTCTCCACAGAAAAGCCTTCTACAAACATGGCTGATTTGAAGACTGTCAGCAAGAGAGTCCATGGTAGATAAACTTCCTATTTTCATGTCACCCTGTTTCCTTGGCCACTGGCTAAGAAGATACCAACACTCCAGGTGTTGGACACCTTCTTACTAGTTTTTCACAAACGTATCCAGTATAGTACTTTGAAGAAATGTGCAAACAAGGCCTCTGGCTTTGAGCTGAGCTGCACAGAGATGTCTACATTTTTTTTTTTTAAGATAAGTTACAAATGGGCTCCATGGTAACAGCTGGCAGGGGGAGGAAAGAAAGGGGAGAAGAAGCTCTCCCCTTCTCAGGTGTTGTCCTTGAAGAGTTAACTTGCCCACAAAAGTGAAAGAAAAGCTGCTTTTATGTGAACTTCTGCAGACTGTGAACTTCTGAGCCCCTCCCCTTACATGCTGGGTATAAAACCCTGAAACTCCCTGAACTAGGGGTTCAGGGGATTGATTGATTACAGCAAAAGCTGTACCCTCTAAACCTGGCTGCAGCCAAATTAAACTGTTTCCTGCTATCTTCAGTGCCTTGCCTCTTTGGCCCTACAACACCTTGCGCCCCAGAACTTCTCAGTGCAGGTTGCACCTGCCAAAGCGACACTGCTAGACTTTGCATCAGGATTGGCACCCCAAAGGCTCCTGCATGCTTACACATGGGCATTCAGGGAAGCGTTGGATGGTGGGTCAATTCATCCTCTTGCCTGGATGAATTCACTCATGGATGAATACGCGGAGGGGAGGTGGTATCCATCAGAGGTGTGTTGGGCATGGACATGGGAGGACTTCAGCAGGGTGGTGCCCTGGAGAACTCTATTGTTTTCTAGGTTCGCTCTCCTTCCCCTTGTTTCTCATCATGACTGTCTGCTTGGTGCTTGTATTCTGGTTCTTGTTCTACTTGTGGCTCTTCTTTCTGTCCTGCATCTTCTTGTAGTTCTTTCTGGGTCTTTTTCTTGTTCTTACATGATTCCTTCTTGTGTATCTCCCTCCACACTTCCTTCCGTTTCACCTCCTTTTTTCCTTCTTCTCCTCCTGCTCTTCATCGTGTGATCCTCTCCCCACTCAGGAGTGTCCTCTTTCTCCTCCTCCTCCTTCTCCTTCTTTCTCTGGCAATGGCTGGGCATCCTGAGGAGTTCAAATCTATCAAACTCTTCTGCCCAGATGCAGCCTCTCTTCAGAACCCCAAGATGAAATCAGTTCTCAATCAATGGCCGGGAGTGAAACCAAGACCAAAGACAAGTGACTTCCTTTCTTTGTCATACTCATAGTCAGGAAAAATTGAATAACAGACACCGCATTCTGGATAGGCTTCTACCTGTGGTAGTCAGCACCTCATCTGGACCAGGATTGCTAAACTAGATTCCACCTCCAAAAAGCTTCCCCAATGAAAACAAGATTTTCAAAATCTAGGAAAGGGCCAGCATCACTGCCACCCTCCTGCCATAAGGCATAGATGCCATCACACCTAGTGGGTTCCAGGCCCCCGGTAGTCCTCCCTTTTGACGTTTGTTACACACAAACTTCCCCTGGTCTGGAGCCTGCTCTCAACTGATGCTTGGGTGGAAAGTGTGTTTCTGAAATCACCTTCGTAGATTCTCAGTTTGGTAATTCCTTATTGACTGGCTTATTTTTGTACCAGGGATAAAACCAGAGGCACTTAAGCACTGAGACCATTCCCAGGCCTTTTGACTTGGGTACAGGGTCTCCCTAAGTTTCTGAGGCTGTTGGGAACTTCTGGTCCTCCTGCACAGCCTCCCAAGTCCCTAAGATTCGCAGACACTGCCCCCTTGCCCAGCTCCTTGCACCTCAGTCTTCCTCATGTGTAAGACAGAGCCAACCTAAATGAGGTGGTGTGTGAAAATGGGAAAAGTCACTTACATGCCCGACAGATGGTGGATTCTATTGTGGACAGGCTGGGATGGTGGAGGCTAGGAGTGTCTGGCTCACAAGAAAGGAAAGAGCACTTTCATTGTGGACAGCTCAGCATTGTGGCCTATGTTCTTCAGATGCCCTTCTTTATTGCTGGAAGGAATAATAACCTGGCCATTCTGGTATCTTCAGGAGATGGGTACCCAGGCACAGAGGACTTGGAATTATTCCAAAAAGAACCCAAACAGGCTGTCCCCTGGCCTTGACTTCCTCTTCACTGAGTCCTGTTCCCAGTTGCTGCCATCCTGACATTCTTGTGAGTAGGCAGGACTTCTCATATCCTGGCCATGGATTGGGACCTGTGCTGCTTCCGTCCATAGCAATGCTGATCCAATCAGGACCCATGTTCTCCTCCTCTTCATTTGAAGGCATCCTTATCAGTGAGCCATAAACCAAACTGACGATTGATTAAGCCTCTCTCTTCCTTGCCCCTCATCGATATTAGCTTTGCATTGCCAGACCAGGTCCAGGGGAGAACACATTTAGGGAGGTCCAGCAGCCCCCTGGGGCCTCATTGAGCACCTCAACATTGGACACACCCATCACTGCAGTTGGTTTCCTGCACGAGGCCCACCACACTCTGGTTTTCTTAGGGCCAAGGCCCACTTTCTCTTGTGAGTTATCCTGAGCCCACTGTGGATCATTTCTCCCCACTGTCTGATTGTCCTACTTACTCTCCTGCAAAGACATCATTCGCAGCAGCTCATAGTTGTCCACATCCTCATGCTGCAAACTATTTTGGTCCAAGGCCCTGCGGATGAGGCTCGTCACCCTCTCCTGGCACGTCACCTGGATCAGGGTGGGACAAATGTCATCAGAGAATGGCTTTAGAGGAGCTACCCAGAAGACTGTGGTCAAACATTCAGGAAAAATCTCAGCTACATAGACAAGGGCACAATCTTGTTATCCTGCTACCTGAGTGTGGCCTCCATATACCCCCTGGGTTCTTGCAATGTGCTACTAGAACAATCCTGATACAAATATCTGCCTGTACTGCCATCCCCCCTCCCCATGGGGAGCCACATTCCACTCAGGTCAAAGGACCAAACTGCCTATGCACAGACACACTCTCAACTCACTGAGATGAGAGCAATGGACCAGGGACCTGCGTGCCACGTGTGCTCTGGGATGCAGGCTGCCTTTGTGGGTGGAAGAGGCACATACACTAAAAATTTTGGTCCTGACTGCCACTACACAAAACAGACTCAGATACAAGAGTGTGCACTTGAGTGCTTCATGATAGCCTCGAGAGGCCCTGGCCTCTGGAAGCTCGGTGCGGGTCTGGTTGTAATGAGGTACTTGACTCAGCACTGGCAGGCACTGGACATGTGTCCTCTGCAGCTGGACACCTGCAGCATTAGCGTGTCTACTGCACATCCATAGAAATACTGCCAAGAACCCCTTTAGCTCCCTATTAACATACATGCAAAGGTGACATTCTGAAGCTTTGGCATGACCCCCAAGGTGATCCCGACCCCAAATTCCCACACCTAGTCTTGCTAAGGAGGTTCTCTTCCCAGCCACCAGCAACACATCCCCTCCTACCCATGTGACAAGTCACTGTCACCTCCTCTGCTCCAACCTCACTCATTGAGAATACCAAGTTCTAGGCACTGCAGCCTGCACCCTGGACATTTCTCTGACCTCATCTGCCCACAGAACTTCCGTCTGCACTTCTGGCCTGCAAAACCCACAATACACAGGCCCACTCACCGCTGGAGCTGGGCATGCTGAGGCTCTCCCTCCTCAGGGCAAGCCCTTAAGATGGACCTCTCTCTTCTTTATTTCCCACCACAGCCCCGGGGTTGGCTGTGTCTCCTGCCTTCCACTGTGTGGACACCCAGAAGGCAGCCCTGCTGTCAGGCTTACCAGGATGCGCTTTGTCTCCCTCCGGCTCTGTCCCTCTAGGAGGACGTGAACAAAGCGGCTGTCTTCCACCTGCTCGCTGGAGTGAAGCAGTGAGGAGCTGCTACTGGTGACTTTTCTCTTGCCCCACTCATTGCTTTGGGTGGCCTGGGGCAATGGTCCTGCAGCCACTGCAGAGCTGCTGCTCCCAGCTGCTGGGATCCTGGATGCCACTGCCACAGAAGGCTCCGAGAACTGTGGGGGATGACAACATCAGCAAAGCCCAGCACCTGCACCCCACCCAGCCTGGCAGTTGGCTCCGTGGGCATTCTACAACATCCATTCAGAACCTGAGGTTCTTGTCCCCTTGGAGGATGTGGAGTGGCCCCAGGAGTAAAGACTGAAGAAGGTGGCTGATTACCTCCTTTGGCTTGACCTTGAACCACTTTCTGGCAGCTGTTTCCCGAAGAACGAAGTTATAATCCACTCTGCCATCCAGGGCGTAATATACGTTCCCATCAGCAGGGATCCTCAGCTCTGGAGAGGAAGGGGCAGAGGCGTGGTAGGTGACACTCAAGGAATACACTACCCAACATCCCCCACAACTGACAGCCTCTGCCAGTGCAGGTCTCACACACAGACCTGAGAGCCCGCAAATCCAGCTACTGTTCCACCAAAGACTCCCCACTGATTCCTCCCTGAGGACCCTCTATGCACAGGAGGTCCACTACAGGATCACCTTTCAAGGAAATAGCCCCTTGCACCCCAGAACCTCTCAGTTCATGTTGAACCCGCCAAAGAGAAACAGCTAGACTTTGCATCTGGATTGGCCCCCAAAGACTCATGTGTTGAAGGTTTTCTCCCCACTGCAGCAATGATCACAGGTGGGTTTGGGGAAAAACACTTGATGGTGGGTGCCTCCACCTTGCCAGAGCATTCATCCACTCAGACGGGGCTACGCTAATTTGAGGGGTATGGTTTGGAGGTGTGTTGAGCGTGGGTGGAGGATGTCCACAGCAGGGCTGTGCCATTCAGAGCAATATATTTCTCTTGAGTTCCCCACTTCTGCATTTCCTCCTCATGAGTATAATTCTCATTCACATTTTTAATCAATTTATTGTTATACTTCTTGTTCTGCTTGTGTTTCTCCTTCTTGTTCTTGTCCTTCTTTATCTTTTCCTCATGCTTCTTCTTATAGTCATCTTGACCTTCTAATTCATTGTCCTCTCCTTCAACTCATTTTCATTTTTCTCCTCCTCCTCCTCCTCCTCCTCCTCCTCCTCCTCCTCCTCCTCCTTCTTTCTCCTCTCTCTCTCTCTTTCTCTCTCTCTCTCTCGCTCCAACAAGAGTTTACAAGCTGTGAAGGGTTCTATTCTACCACACACTTCTCTCTAGAAATGGCCTCTGGTCCTAAGTGGACTCAGTTTGCAATGAATAGAAAGATTGGAAGCCAGAAATGATTCTTCTTTGAACTGCTTTTCTCATGTACTTGTCTCAGTCAGGAAAGGCTGCCAAAGTAGGCACCCTGTGGTTGTCTGTCTTCTTTGACACAAGACAAAGAAGCCTCTCTTCTTGGTCCCTCATGGATAATAGCTTTGCAATGCCTCCTCAGGCCAAGGAAAGAATACATGGTAGGCAGGTCCACAGTCCCTGGGGAATATGAAGAACCTACAGATTTATGCCCCATCATTACACTTTGTCTTGTGCACAAGTCCCACCATACTCTTCCTGGGCATTTGGTGGACGCACACTGTGTTTTGGCTCCCAGTTTTCTTGAGCCCACTGTGACTCACTGCTCCCTACCCTCTGATGGTTCCACTTACTCTGATGGTTCGAGACAATTTGCAGAAGCTCAAAGTTTTCTGGATCCTCCTGCTGGAGCAAGTGTGCATCTAAGGCCCTGCGGATGATGACTGGAGCCCTGTCCTGGCAGGTCACCTGAGCAGGGTTGGAGAAAGCTCATCAGAGAGGGAATTTGGGAGTAGCTACCCAGAGGACAGTGCTCAAGGACAATCAGAGACAACTGAGCTCTCAACACAAGGGCACCATCTTGTTACCCTGCTACCTGAGGCCTTCATGTGATCATGTGGGGTCTTCCTATGTGCTTCTAGCCCAATCCCAATCTTGGTACAAGATTTGCTTCAACCTGCTATGCCCTGCAGGGAGAAGGGAATAAGGACCAAAAGGCTTTGCACAGACACACTCTAGTCCCATCAAGATGGGAGGTATGGTCCAGTGGATTTCCATATCCCTGCTCTGGTCTGGGATGCACCTGCATTTTTGTGTGGATAAGGCACAAACCCTAGGTGCTTTGGTCCTGACAGCCAGGGCACAACACACACTTAGGACTCTTTAATGATAGGCATGGAAGCTGCTGGGCTCAAGAGTGTCAGTGCTTGCTGGGGTGTCAGGAGGTACAGACCCAGCAGGTGTGGTGGTTCAGCATGGCTCCCCTGCAGCTGGACACCAGAGTCTCATGATGGATACTCCACACCCAGGAAAATTCTACAGAGACAGCCGCTAACTCTCTATTCACATACATGCAAACTAGGACACTAATGGGCTCCTCCAAGGTGCCCAGTTGTCTGTGACCCACACCTACCCACCCTAATCATCCCACAATGGCTCCCTTCCCTTCAACCAGCAACATGTCCCCTCCCACACATAAGAAAATGACTGCCAACTCCTCTGCTTCAACCTCCATGGTTCAATATACTCCTCCTCAATACCAAGGTCAGTAGAGGATGGCCTATACCCTCGATATTTCTCTGACCTCCTCTGAACCCAGCCCTCACTCCTGCAC
This sequence comes from Callospermophilus lateralis, assembly GCF_048772815.1. Taxonomy (NCBI): domain Eukaryota; kingdom Metazoa; phylum Chordata; class Mammalia; order Rodentia; family Sciuridae; genus Callospermophilus; species Callospermophilus lateralis. The sequence continues at coordinate 93,346,068 of NC_135318.1, forward strand.
TTCTGACCTGCACACCCCAAAACACACAGGCCCACTCCCACCCAGACCTGGCATGCTGCTGCTCCCCGCCTCTCAGGTCAAGCTCTTAACACAAAACTCTCTCTTCCTCATTTTCTGCTCTCCTTCCTGACCTTCCAGAAGCTCCAATTCAAGAAGACAGGCCTAGTCCAAGGTGTTTGCTGTGGACTTGGTCTTCCCCAGTGTGGGCTCCCAGGAGACTCCCCCGCTCGAAGACTCACCAGGATGCTCTTATACTTTGTCCTTTCATTTTCCATGTACACGTGAATGAGGCATCTGCCTCCCACCCGCTTGTTGAATTGGGGCCGAGAAGAGTTCCTAGTGGAGACCCCTGATGTCCTGGACTCCGGCTCTGCCCCTTCCCAGGGAGAAGGCTCTGGCTCTGGGGTTGGCTTAGGAGCCGTGACAGGAACTGAGCTGGTAGCTAGAGGAGAAAAGATGCCAACATGACTGCCTTGCCCTGACCTTGGCACACACAGACAATGCCCCGGCTGCCAGGAAGACCTCAGGCCCTTAGCCCACACAGGACCTCTTTGCACACTGGGGTCACTTCCTGAGTGGACAAAGGCTTATCCTAATTTCCAGCCCAACATCGGACATACAGACATCCCGCAGTGGGACAACACTCGGACCTTTCCTCATATACCCTTAGGTACTCACCCCAGTCCGCCTGGCTCTCAGGCTCTGCCTGGCTTGATTTGCCATCTTCAATTGCGGCCAGGAGGTGGTGTGCCTGGTGCTCCAGGTTCAAGCCACCCAGCAGGAGCCACATGGATCGCAGCAGCAGCTGCAGACTCAGAGAGCCTGGAGGCTGATGGGAAGCCTCAGTGTGGAAGTTCACCCAGGTCCCCGGGAAGGAAGGTGAGGCACTGTGGGGAGGCAGGTATGGAGTCAGCAAAATCCTGGCCTCGCCTTCGCCACGGCCTCCAGAGATAAACTCGGACCCTATACCTCTGAACCTTCCCTGGCTCTGCACACACCAGTCCACCCCAGACAAGACACAGTGGCTGTACAGGCAGGGACAGGACAGGTCGCTAGGCAAAGAACCTTCAACCAAGGAGCGTTAGATCCATGGCATGACCAGCTCTCCCCTCCTCTGGGCAGGCCTGACACTCTCCTTCCTCTTGGCTACGTGCTCTCCAACCTGGAATGCACCTTCCAGGAGTGTCTGTCCTCCTGCCCACTCTTCTCAGGGCTCAAGAGACACCTCCTCCCCTGGCGTGGGCTGCAATGCTACCTCATTCTCTGTGAGCGCTCACTGAGTCCTCCTGAGTAGCAGTGGACCTCTCTTTTCCCATGAGTGCAGGCCACATCTCTGTGGCCCTGGGGGAGGACAGGGAGGTGTAGTGTGGGGGGATCCATTGTCCCAGGGGCTTCCCCAGAGGACCATGACTCCACCTACAACTCCCTGCCTTACCCCTCCTTGTGTTGAAGCCCCACACCTTACACTGCAGGCAGAAAACAGAATTGGGGAGAGCAGTCTTTCCTCAGCCTTCCCAAGTCAAATCACCTTGCAGGTCCCTATTCTGGAAACAGGAGCCCACCCTCTTGACCCCAAGCCCATTCCATGTTGAAGTTGGTCCAGGGGTCTACCATGTTTACTGAAGAGGACAACGTGCAGTTATGCCTCATGGAGTCAGAGATGCTGTCACATGTAGGATATGTACTCATGGCACCTGCGGTTTCGGGCTGACCCCCATGACAAGGGACACAGTGGCAGTCATTTGTACCCCATTTTTCACTGAATTATGAAACGTGACTGGAAACGTGTCTTCACACAGTGGGTGCTTTCTCCATGTTCATCAGTGAATGAGCCCAAACTGCTGATTCCCACACATCTCTCTGGGTGTGGGAGCTGCCATCTCCAAAGCCCCTGTCCAGCTATATCCCAGCTAGGAAGCTCTGTCCCACTATGTAAACTAACATGTCTTTTATGAACCCAAAAGTGCTTTGCCCAAGGCCTGAGTTATGAGACGCCTCTGGCACAGAACTATTTCTTCAAGAAGCCAACATCACACCAGAAAGGCCACCTAGCCTCACTGAGTCCACCTGGGAATGAGCTCAGCGAACACCATTGAGCTGTGGTGCCCAGTGTGTGGGGGCTGCTCCACAGACCTCTGTGGACCACCTGGAGTCAGGATGGTTTCTCTGCCTGAGAGGGGGAGTTCATTCCCCTTGCAAGGCTGTGGCAGGCACCTCCATGATTCATCCCACTCGGGGCTGACATTCCACTATGAGTGCGGTCTTCTATCCCACTAGGTATCACAAAACTTTGGGTCCCTGAGAGGTACATGGCAGCCACAAGACCCAGGCATGAGGGGGCTACACACTTGGGCTTGGTGGTCTGGTGCTTACCTTGGGAACAGCAGGTCCAGCACCTGCTGGGTGGGGATGAGATCCCAGTAGATGAACCCCATGTTGCTGCTGAAATCTAGGTTCCTCCCACAAATGACAGGCAGGAGCCAATTCCTAAGCTGGTCCTGCCTGTAAGGTACAAGGCTCTGTACCCTGCAGGGCTCATCCGTGTTCTGATCATTTTCACCCTGGGTTGGGACCAAGAATGGTGGGTTCAAAATGGAAAAGGTGACAAACAGAAAAATGACTTGAGTCAAAGCACAATGGGACAGTTCCCATCAGTACAAACACACACACACACACACACACACACACACACACACACACACACAGTCAGAATAGGAGTCCTGGGCCATTCATCGGGGATCAGACTAGAAGGCCTGCTGGGCTCACCTGCCCTGTGCTACACAGGGTTACTCTTGAGCTCCTCTGCGACATTCGCCAGAGGCTCTGGCATCTAAGATGATGCCTCCAATGTTTCCCCAAAAGGGCTACTTGGCCCCCCTGAGATTCCTGGGGGCCTGAGGCTCGGCATTGTTTGCAACCACAGGAGAACATCCTTCTCACTCCAGTGACTCCAACCAAATGAGCTCGGATGGCTTGGTCAGTGAAGTGGGTGCCTGGATACCAGGGTTCCATGTTCTGTTTGGTCCATTGTCAAGGCAATGATGTCATTTCCTGTGCTCCCCATACCTGAGACTCTTTTCACATAAGACCACTTTCAAAAGCTCTATGGGCTGCTGATTTCTCCCCCGTGCCTACCAACATCAATTGCACATGAGTTCACCAACAAATACCCAAATACCCCCACCAGTGCCTGCCCAGCTTGGTTTCAATAGAATTCCAGCTTGGAGCCTTCACAAATGCATTCACAACAAGTCCATCCCTCTCACCAGCTTTGGGACTCTGATCCCATCATTGTGCCACTCATGGAGTGCCCAGTCTTTTCTGGAAAGTAGGGTAGCATCTAATTTCTAGGGATTCTTGTGTCTATTGGCCCATAAAACCCTGTATTCTCTCGGAGACCAGAGATGGGACTCATAGGTGGCTAAAGCACAAATGTAGAGATGGGACAATCACAAGAAGGGGAGAGACAGAGAATGCACCCTAACTCAATCAGGCCTGTGTCCCACACAGGGACGTGGCCAATGTCCGTCCCATCGTGGCTGCAGTTCCCACTCTACACCATGGCAAGTTGGAGGTGACTGAGATGCAGAGGCTGCTCCCCTCTGCCATACAACTTCCCAAGGCTTCTCCTAAGATTTCAAAAGGGCCAAGTGTGTCTAGTGTTGGGGTCCCACAGAGACTCCGAGGTACCACAGCATCCTGCTGCCCAGAACCAGTTCACCCCTCACCTCAAGGGGGCTCAGACTCTGTCTCTGGATTCATGGGAACAGAACAAATCCATTTAGCAAGTGTGTCCTGGGATAAAGACATGACAATCACCTATCCTCTCATCACAAAAGCCCTGAGGCTAGCCAACATGGATCCCACCAGGAACACAGGCATGAACTCAGACTCTGATCCTCCCAGCCGAGCCTCGGTAGGGCCTGGACTCCCAGCCTCCTGAGACAAGGAAATAGAGGTGCCTACCCGAGCCATCTTGGATGAGCTGCACAAACTGAACTCATCAATGCCTCTTGCTCTCAGTTGTGAATAAGAGGGGAGGTGGCGTTTCACAACCCTGGACATCAAGTGCAGTCTCTAGGCTTTAAGGTGTGCCCTGGCCTCTCTCTATCTGCCCAGGCCCTCCAACACACACTGGCCTTTTATCCAGCCTCCTTCTAGGGCCAAACTCAATCCTGCCTCTCAATTTCTGCTGCCTTCCCCAACACACTGGTCCCAAAATTGAGCAGGGCTGGCTCTCTGTTATCATGCTGGTGCCAGCAGCAATGCCACCCCACTGACATAATTCTGAGTCCCAACCTAGGCACTCAGGCTGTCCTTGCCACACCTGGCCTGTTTGGGCGCTGGCTCTTGCTCTTTTCTTTCAAGCGCATGTGTTTTGAGATTTTGGGTCTCTACAGCCACAGATCTGCAGTTACAGCAGGGTAGAGCTCATGAGGTTCCATTCTGAGCCATGTTCAAGCCTGTCAGGACTGTTAACTGGGGCGACTGCTGGAACACGGTGATGAGTGAACACATGAGAGGTGGTTGGACCCACCTTGCCTCTCAGGGGCTTCCTTTCAGGACAGGAGTGCTAGGGATGGGAGCCCCTGGTGTGGGATGCTTTAGACAAGGCGTGACCATGGGCTCTCTTCCCTGGAAACACTGGCTCCACTCAGCAGGGAGAGCACTGTCATTCCTGGTGGCTCACAACAGCCCTGGACCCCAGTAAGGACCCCACACTCAAGACCTACCCCTGAGTGTGGGTGTCCTTGAGGAAATGAGGTCTCCTGATCCCAGGTGCAAAGGGGTAAGTCCTCTCAAGTCCAGGGGCAATGAAGGGACATCTGAGTTTCCCTTGTCCTTCTTTCCCTCTGCTGAACCCAGGGTGTCCTCACACTAACCACAGTTAGGACCCTGGCCTCAACCTCAATGAGGATCATTAGGCTCCATAAAGGACAGTCTCTAAGGTGTTCAGTGGACAAACACCCTCTGCACAACCCATAACCCTATTCATGAAGATGCAAGAGGATTTCTATTCAGGAAAACCAGGAAAGGGAGAGCATTTCTCAAGGACACAAGGACATTAGTGGGTGAGGGAGTACTTAATGGATGGAGAACATTGGCCACCACCAACTTCCAGGAGCATATGTGGCCCTTTGGGCACAGGTCCATACCCTTTTTTTCCCATCCATTTTTTCAGAGAAGTGAGGCTGTCTCTTAGATGGCACCTCCACACTAGGAGGGTCGTCTCCTTCTTCCACAAGAAAATAGTGGGCAACGGGCTTCCTACTATGTGCATCTGAATCATTCAGGGGGCATCTGTAGCCTTTCAAGACCCTGGGAACCATGGGGGCACCCAGCACCAGCAGAGCATTTCTGCACATCACAACAATCACCCCGGGTGGGAACTCTCCATTCCACTCTGTACTATGCCCTGTCATCTGACCTGATCAGTCGGACCCCTCTCCTTTCTGTTTCTTGATTGTACTGCTATGGTTCCAGACATGGATGCCAGGGTGCTTGTGGCCCACCACAACTGTCTGGGTGCCAGGAACAAATGACACAGTGGAATGTGTCTGGGAACTTCGGGATGATGGGAAGTCCCACCCTCCAGGTTTTCATCTTCAACACAATGAGTGCAGAGGGAGCCAGGAGGGCTCTGTCAGGTAGAGAGAGGTGGGAGCTAACTGAGCCTCAACTAAGTGCCCAAGACTCTGGGTTCAGAGCTGGTGTTATGTGGAATTGTTGAGAGACGTGAAGAAAACCCAGCTCACTATATGCAGAGACAGCAGATGCCCTCATTGTGGTCGGGCAGCTGTGCTTCTCAGAGCCCTGAGATGTCCCATGGGTGTGGAGGTGGGGAACCCAAGTGCCATCCCAGGCTGCTCTTGAGCACCTCGACCTGGATTTGAAGTATGTGACTCTGCATCAGAGTCATCACATCAATATATCCCGGCCCCCCCACCCCAAAAGTTCTCTCAGAGACACTGAGATTCCGCTGGCTCTGGACTTGCCCTTTCCTCTGGGATCCTGAGGGCCTATTAATTAGGAGGTCACACCAATTCTCAGCACACGGGCTGGGCCCCCTCACATCCCAGGAGTATCCAGGCATTGGTTCTATTTATAGTCCATCATGACCTACAACACAATGCACACATCCTGCAATCAGCTAAAGAAACCACCAGGCACAGAGCCTTCATGCACACTGGCCTGTAGAGACCTGGAGGAGGAGGGGACTTAAAGGCTGCGTGGAACCCAAGACCCTAGATCCTGGGATCTGAGCTGGACAGACGACAGCTCATGTGAACACAACCACCACCGTCACTGACAATGCAATTGAGACACCCGCAGATTTGGCAGTGAACCTGGTATGCCCACGAGTGGGGGTGAACTGCATCCCTTGAAAATGATGATGTCCAGAGAAAAACAAATTTTGTAGGATCTCACTCATCTCAGGTTCCCAATTATCAGGTTCCACAAAAGATAAAGTACAATGTTTCTTGCCTGGGCCTGGGAGGGCACTAGAATTCAGTATTGATGGCAAGAGTATGTCCATGTGAGTTCTAGAGATGCATGGTGGCGATGCCTATGCACCAATATGAACATGCTTAATGCCACTCAACTGTGCACTCCAAAATGATTCAATTACAAAATGGATGTTTGGTGTTGATTACCACAATGTAAACACCTGGGAGACTACTGATTGACTCATCTTAGCATAGTTTGTGTTGTGATGGCAGAATACAAGACACTGTTAATTCATAGCTCAGATTTTATTTCTCAAATTTGGGAGGCTGGAAGACCAAGACCGGGGGCCAACTTGTAAGAATGTTCTTGTTGTGTCCTCCTGGGGAAGCAGGTGAAACAGGGACAAGGGCTGCTTTGAGAAGCCCCTTCCCAGGAAAGAAGAATCCATGGCCTAAGCACATCTTCAAGTTCCCACCCTCTATCACATCATAATGCAGAGACAGAATAGAATGACAGCCCATGCTCCCCAGAACATCCCAACTTCTTGGCATGAGTCCATTTCTGCAACATTTCACAAGTCATGATTTTGGATAAAAGACAAGAGCTAAGCTAAACACATGGGGAGAGGGCTCCCTTCTCATCTGCTGCTTGCAGTGTTGCATGTGGCCTTACAAGCCATCACTGAGGTTCTGCACAACAGCTCAGACTGCCCCCCTATCACATCCCCATGGGGCTGACTCACACTCAAGTCCTGAACACTCCCAAGCCCAGAAACCAGAAATGTCACAGGAAATCCAAGGGAGATTTGTTCAAAGTCCTCCAAAAACACCAGCCACACAGGCTCAAGTCTCTTACAAAAATGCCAGAGTATTTGCATCTAAATGCTGCATATCTTCTTCCTGGAGCACTTCCATTATCTCCAGATGACTTCTGACACCTAATACAATGAAAGGGCAGTGTCATTCTCTGTAACACTGTAAGATCCAGGAAACAAGGAGGAGAGAAGTATCTGTCCAGAGAGACACAACTCCTTTCCTGATAGTTTGGATTTCCAGCTGGTGGGGACCATGGATGCAGAAGAATGGGTGCAGGGCTAACTGCACTTTCTTGCTTTGCATTGAGGCGAGGAAACACTGCAGCCAGGATGAGGGCTTCTAGGAGCTGATATCCTTCAAGTCAACATCTGGACACATCTGACCTTCAGGCCAGAAGACTTTCTTGCAGGGGATCCAAGGACTTGCCTACTGTGGGAGGAATCCAAAAGAATAACTTACTTCAAAGGGCATCAAAGAGGTTCAGGAGGGAGGGAGCCAACCCAATTGTCTAGACACTTTTAGAGGTCAGGGGGTGGGTTTCAATGCAAACACCGTAGTCCCATGGAGAATTCTGCAGTGTGTTGGTGATTAAAGAGAATGTATGAATCTAGGGGTCACTAGGTCCTCTCAGCCATAAGGAGGAAACCTGCCATAAAGGAATTAGAACAAGGGTGCAAGGAAGGCTCAGTGGGGAGAGATCCGAAGGAAGGAAAGTTTACTCATTAGAAGAGTGTCCCCTGAAAATTCTTAGCCACCCAAAATTTGTGCGAACTTGTGTAGAAAAAGAGTCTTTGCACAGTGATGAAGCTAAGAGCTCACATGATGGAATACAGCATCAACTGGGCCCAAATCCAATATCTGATATTCTTTTAGGAAGAGGAGAGTCTGGACCCAGAGACCAGGGAGACTTGGGGACACTGCCTACGTGAGGTTGGAGTCAGGAGGGGATGCCCATACGGGAACTACAGATCGTGGGCAGCCGTAGGAGAGTGGGCAAGGGCTGACAGAGTTGGGGGGACACTCCCCTAGAAACCTGGGAGGGGTTTTGGCACTGGGACAGCCCAACACCTACTGTGTTGAGCCTCTGGATTTCAACCGAAGGCCCTTCCTCTGCTGTAGGCCACCCAGTTGATAGGGTTTGGTTGCAGCACTTAGGAACCAGCTGAAGGTTCTGAGCATGTTGGCCATGCAGGGTGGATCTGGGCCACAGACACACTCTAATGACTGTAGGGTCTCAGCCCTGAAGCAAGAAAAGCGCCAAGTCAGGCCAGGTGGGGAAAGGGCTAGGAACACACTGTGGGGGCTGGTGCCTGTGTTACTGGGAGCACTTCTGATCCCAATTCCCTAATCTGCTGCCAACACAGGCTATGAGGAGGGTACAGGGACACAGAGCAGGGATCTGCCCCACTCAGTGGGCCCAGGCATATGTCACATCCAGCAGCCTAGTGCCATACCCAGTGAGTCCCAAAGTGGCCCCCTCTTCCTATCCTGAGAGCTCTTCCCTTCCTCATGTGCAGCTACCTCCCCACTGTCTCTGGCAATATCTACTCGGTGAGATGACAACATCCCTGGGTACTGCTCTCTCATCCCAGGACAGTGTGGTTCCACACACCCTGATGAAATGGTCCACCTGGACGCTGGACCTGGAGGTTTTTGAGGCTGAATGGCAGGTGTGGTCCTCTGGCACTTTATTATTTAAGTAAAAAAACAAACAAACAAACAAACAAAAACAGGTCTTGGTGCTCAAAAATATTTGATTTGTACATCCTCATCCCCCAAACCCAATATTTTCATTATTTCTTCAACATATGAAATTTGACTAGCAGAAAGTTAATTTTGTATAATACGAAGTTGATTGAAATGACATTGGTATAAATAATCAATCAGCATACTTTCAATTTTTGTTCTCCTTTCCTGTTAGAAACCGCTTGGATACAAGAGAACAGAGGACAGACTCATGGAAATGCTTGAAATGACAAGAAGCTCCCATTCAAGCTCAGCATTCAGTCCTGGACAGGGTAAGACCAGGCCACTTTGATGTCTGCTCCAAAGAGTCTACCAGACAAAATCCGCTGACTGATCCCTGACTGAGTCATAGGAACTGGCTAGAAAAGCCTTCACATCCTAAATACATTCTTCACCTCAGAATACTGGACAAGCTTTGATATCCATCTCTCGTTACCTTGCTCCCCAGCCAACCATTCTTCAACAAATTCGAAGAAGCAACTCATGCAAGCACACAGACAGAGATATTCAATACACAAATCAATGTGTGAAAAAGACAACTGGTATTTCTTGTTTGGGCTATTTCAAATGAAATCCCTTCTGCATGACCTCCACAAACCAAATGAAAATATTTGTGAAATTCCCAAGTACAAGACAAGATACACTTGCCAAGGAGACAGCGCCATGAATTTTGACACTGCAAATGTAGTGTGTGTGTTTAGGAGGCAGTCACAGTTCCCATGAGAGAGTCCCATGAAATCAATTAGGAAGATCCATGCTCTAGCCCTATTATACAAGTGATGTGACCTTGAAAGAGTCACTTGGTCTTAGCAATCATCATCACTAACCACTAAGTCAATGAATAAAGGTCCTCAGGTGTCAAGCCACACGATGCGGGATGAGCATGGATGAGGATGGGTGGGAGAAGTCTTCCCCTCTAACACAATTGGGGAAGGCTGTGCCTGCCCTCAAGTGGTGGGGGGCCTGGGATCCTGCCACAGAGGGGGATTCCAAACCTCACATCCCCTGACCCAGGCCAGAAGACCAAGTAGAGTCCAAGGACCCTGGGGCGGCCCAATGGCAATAAAGGTCAAAAGGAACTAGGGATCTGCCTGGACCCTCAAACCCAAGACGAGGGCAGAGGCCATCCATAGCAATCTGCCTTAACGGAAAACTGAGGGACTGCAGGCTGCCTCTGGCTCCCTGAATCAGGGTGGTGTTTTCACAAAGCAAGACCACTTCCTCACATTTGAGCAGCAGCTCATGCGCTGACAGCATCATGGCTGGCTTGACTCAGTCCCTGAGAAATGAAATAGAAAATTCATAGCAAACCCATCTTTAGCTCTTCCACATCATCAGGGGCTCTGATTCATTTCCGTCAACAAAGATGTCTGAAATGGTATCTAAACATGCTGGGGACTCACCTCTGTGTGGAACTCTTCAGGAAAAAGGAGATCAAATCTCATGCAGCAACTCCTCTCTCTTCTAGCTCATGGGCAATGCAAGGAACCTGCATGATACCAGAGGCTCACTTCTCATGTCTTCTGGAAATGAATCATTAATGCTTCCTTCAAGGTGAAGCAGAAGCCTGGATTCCCAGCTGCACAGAAGTGTTTGAGGGCACTGTCTCCCTTAAAACCCAAGAAGAAAAAACAGGTCATTAAAGAGGCATACGGATTAGAGTACATGTTCAATGATCCGTCCTCCCTGGAGCCTTCCACATGACCATCTTCCGCATTCACAAAGCAATGCTTGGCCGTTCTAAAGACCAGGAGACCATGATGCTCATCACCAGAAAGTCATTAAAGGACTCGAACAGAGCAGCATGGATTGCAGAAGGTGGGACACCAAGGATATTCAGCACAGCTGCTAGAACACAAGAGCTTAACTTCAGTATTGACTTTCTGCCACCTACCAAGTACAATGTTAGTGTCAAGCACAACAAGCAGACATCCAAGTAGCAGGTGACTCTCTGCATACATTCACAGAAGTGGGCATCATCTGCATTGGAACAAGGAAGTATCTTATCCTTACTCATAAAAATCATCATACACAAAGAAAAAAATGGATGCAAGATTTGTCATTTCACGATTACGTAGCTGTTGAAATTCCCCATTAAATAATACCTCCTCCAAAATAAAAAGTATCTCAGACATATGTCAACTGCACAATGAATGACATTTTAAAAATTACGGTCTTTACTTAATAATTCCGTATGCGATATGCCTAGTAAGACTCTTTGGGAGAGGAGCACATAGAATTGCATCTTGGAAAAGCGAACATTTGCTGATAAGTATTACTGCTGATGTCAGGCATGGTGATGTGAAAACTGGATTACTTTAAATACTCAAAGAATGCAATGTTGTAGGACTGGAATCCCTGATTCATAGACAGCATGTGGTTTCTATGAAAGCCAGTGACGGAGCTGGAGGAATGAAGCTGATTGAACAGATGACGTCGGGGGGATACTGAGGGATAGGCCAAACTGAAGAACCTGTTCCAGCTAACTACTGGCATGTGGGCTCGTGAGCCCAAACCTGTGTTTGAAAAAGCACTCATGTAAAAAGGTCTACCATTTAAAAGTGTGTCATTTAAATGGGATCTAGTTGCACATCTGATAAAATGGCCTGTAAATTGATGAACTTCATGCAAGCGAAAAAAAAACAGATGATGGTAGATATAAAGATAAATCCTTGTCTGCACCAGGATGCCTAGAAATAGGTTTTGTTTGGCTAAGATGCAAATATCTTTAAACAGAATTTGTGATTTCTCAATGACCTTATTCAATATTATACTACACAGATCACAAGGTTTTCTTTACAGAATAGTCTCTTCTTCAAGCCTCACATAGAAAATGTCTCACAGGACATATGAGGGGAATGATCTAAGGGATGAGAAAATGGCTGGAAGCATTCTCAAATGTGCACATGGAGCCTGAAGGGGGGAAATGGGACCAGACACATTGCCTCTTCAAGACTGCACTAGGGATGCAAGTGTATCAACAACTGTCATGGCTCCATGTCACTAACTATGCCGAGGACAGCCAACAACCTCAGTTTGAAGGCACCTAAGATAACCTAAAAGAACTATCACCCTATTGGATCCATGAATTAATACATATCACAACTTGACCACTTAAACCAAATCCCAGAAAATTGGAAACAGATGATTATTTCCTCAGATACCCTGACTTCCATTTCATTGCCCAGAGATATTTTGGAAAGAATAAAATAGAACCTCATGCTTTGAATATATCATCCAACACTTTTCTTCCCAAAATGCTAGCACAATTTCTGGGCTCACTTTCTCTTTAGGAATTTACTAATTGTTTGAAAGTTCTAGAGGGCCTGTGTTGGTCTCATAATGGACAAACAATCCAACATCTCCAGAGAACTTACATGTGCGATAAGAAAAAAACAAGGTCAAGCAGAGGAATGGGTAGGGGGATCCAGAGGAAGCTCATTTTCACGGGAGAGAATCCCCCAATGAAAAGCATCAGAATAGACACTAAGAAAAATACCAACAAAAACAGTGTGCTAGCTACTCAACATGCACAAGTCAGAAACCTAGAGAAGAGAATGCTGGCCATATGTGGACAGGTTGAGCTCTTCAGAAGAGCCACCTGGCACTGCTTAGTCAAAGATGTAAACAGACATTCTTTGACCCAGAAATTCCACCTGTCCGTACTTTACCTACATATTGCTTAAGCAAGGGGACATGCATAGGGATATTTATCCTCATGTTCCTTATAGACTTGTCTGTGTTGACAGGGAGTTGAGGGCCATCAGGATGCCCACAGCTGGGAAACTCAAGAGCTAAAACTGTGACGGCCACCAATCTGGATCTATTCAAAGATATCAATGAAAAACAACAGATGGACCCATGACAGTCAAATCCCTGAATTCAAGTTCTTGCCATCCTACCTACCAACAATCATGCTTGGTCAACACACTGGCATACCTCAAGGCAAAATAAAAACATTTTTTTAAAAAAGAAAATATTATGTCATGATTACTTTTCTTCAATGCAACAAAGGAAATGGCAATATTTCCCCATCCGAGATCTGTTACTCAGTTAAGCACACTACATGAGATTATTGTGGACATGCTCACAAATAATTATCTACTCACATACTTTCTGTGACTCACCAAATGCAAAGATCTAGGAAGAATTAAAGTCTCCATACCTGAGTTCATCATCAAAAGCCTTGAGTCAACAGGTGCTTCACAAAATGGCTTCTCAGCCAACTTGATGACCTCCTCCTCCGGCAATGTTTCCACCTGAAAGATGTCACCAACTTGTTCTCATTCACATCTCCACAGTGCCAGTAAAAAGAAACAAAGTCTGATATTCCATTGAATAAATCCTCAAGTGGACCAAACTCCATACTTGCTTCTATATTTTAAAATTAACAAATGCAACTTCAACTCAATAACTTGTATTAGGGAACATGCAACCGTCACCTCGCACACTGTGCTCTTTTACAGACTCACATGTCCTAGGTTCTGACTTAACATACATGGAGCAGTCAGAACACGTGCTAGTTCACGTTCCTTACAGGTGTCCAATTCATTCTCTGCCAAGCTGAATATAAACCCCTGGTCACAGGAGAAGGGAAGCACATCTCCCACAACAACATGCATCAGGAAACACTGAGGTTTTCAATAAAAAATCGGGCACCACCCTTTTGAAAATCACTTAACCCTGCCAGCTCACTTTCCTCACCTCTAAAACACAAGGTCCCCAGGACTGTCCACCTCATGGTTTCCATGGAGTTTCCTAGAGGAATCAGGGCTTAGGCTGGTGTCTGAAACCAAGCAAGCAGACAACACGTTTTAGCAACCAACCGCCATCGCTGGGATTATCCCATGGCACAGATTGCAAAACTGTCCTCAGGCGACTCTCTCACAGTGGAGACCCTGGAGCCAGGACGCACTCCCTTGATTCCCACACTAAGTCGCTGCTCTCTCTGAGGCACTTCCATGAAATACACAATTAAAACCCCGCAGGGTCTCTCCCCAGTGCTCACCAGGAGCAGGAGGACACAGGAGAGGGTTTTTAAAGCGAGGACTTAAGACAAGATCCACAGGTGGACAGGAAAACAAAAGGACACAGAGTCAGTGAGACCGAAGTACCTGGGCGGGTCCCTCTGTAAACCGCCTCCTGCTCCCAGGTCACCTGGCTCCTCCGTCGCCCTCCCCTCTCCAGGGGCCTGCGGGTCAGGCCACCTCTTCTCCTCTGAGGTCCGCGGCGCAGGCCACACGGCTGAGGCCACCGCATCCTGAACAGGACCCTGCAGATCAGAACCCACCAGCTGTGACCAGCAGCTCCGCTGAGGAGAGCCCTCAGGTGAGGACCGGGACAGCGGGGTCGGGGTGGGCGCTGTGGGGACCGCCCCGGCGGATCCGGGGGACAGGCACCCGGGACCGAGGCTCCAAGGCGGCGGCAGAGTCCTCCCGGGTCGCACCCTCGTGTGGGCGCCTAGACCGGGGCCGCTCCCGGCAGCGCACCTTCTCCTGTCACGGACCCCGCGAGCCAACCCGCCAGGACCTGCAGCCCCGCCGCCGGGCGCTACTTCCGGGCTCCTCCCACCGGAGCTCCGCGCGACAGCGGCTCCAAGTTCGCGCCCTGGATAGGCCCCGCCCCCGTCTCCCTGGCGACGGCTCCGCTTCCCCTTAGGGTTGGCCTGCTGGGGGCGGTGCCCTCCGCGCGACCGCGGCTGCAAGTTCCCGCCCTGGCAGAGGCCCCGCCCCCGTCTCCTTGGCGACGGCTCCGCTTCCCCTTAGGGTTGGCCTGCTGGGGGCGGGGCCCTCCACGCGACCGCGGCTCCAAGTTTCCGCCCTGGCAGAGGCCCCGCCCCCGTCTCCCTGGCGACGGCTCCGCTTCCCCCTTAGGGTTGCCTGCTGGGGGCGGTGCCCTCCGCGCGCTCCGCCTGCTGGCCTGTCACCTCAGCTGGTGACCTAGGTTGCCACCAGATCCTCACCTAGATACAAACTCCCTAGTGTGAGGCCTGCGGCTGCCCCCTAGTGGCCGTGGGACCCTGTGCACTGGGCCGGATGCTGGGCTTTCTGGTCTGAAACAGCTAGACAGGGTGACAGGTGACAGTTAGGGTGACAGGACTGCTGCACAGGAGTACAGGGGCCCTGGGAAGGCACAGAAGGACCATGCTATATCATTGTGTTTTGTCTCTACTTAGTGGTTTTATACTTTCAACGTGTGTCTCCTGAATATGATGTGTTAACAGGTGGGGACATTAAGAGGTCATTAGGCCATGGAGACTCCTTCCTTGAGAATGGCATTAAGGTCCTTACAAAGGAGGCTTCTCAAAGCCGCCCTTGTCCCACCCTGTTTTACCTTCTGACACAGGAGGTCACAGCAAGAATGTTCTCAGAACGTGGCACCTGATATTGGATTTCCAACCTCCAGAACTTTGAGAAATAAAGTCTCTTCTATAAATTACACGGTCTCTGCCATCACAACACAAACAACCCCAAGGAGTAAAACAACAATTTCTCTAATTTTGTAATTGTGTAAAATACATGAAACATCCATTTTGTAATTTTAGCCATTTTTATGTGCACAGTTCAATGGCATTAAGTACATTCATGTTGCTGCACAGCCGTCACCACCATCTATCCCCAGGACTCTCATTTTGCTGTCAAGACTGAATTCTAGTGCCCTCCCCAGGCCCAAGAAAAGAAAATTCTACTTTATATTTTTATGAACCTGATTACTGGGAATGTGAGATAAGTGAAATTCTAAAACATTTATGTTTTTGTGAAAACTGTCATTGTAATTGGATGCAGTTTACCCCCACTCCTGGGAATACCAGGTCAACTTCAACTCTGCAGGTATCTCAATTGAATTCTCAGTGACAGGTAGTGGTGACTATGTGCTATGACCTGTTTGTTCATGTCAGTGGACTGCTCTGATCATAGGATCTAGGGTCTTGGGTCCCAGCCTGTGGGTTCCCTCCTCTCCAGGTCTCTACAGGCCAATGTACAGACGTGAGCATGCTAAGAAGTGGGCTGGGGCCATCCCCATGGTGAAGAGCAATCTGATTTTGTCCATCCACACACTGTCTTGTGGGTCATGAAGGCTAGAGGTAGAAAAAACACTACCTGGATTCGCCTGGGATCTGAGTGGGCCCAGTCTGTGGGCTAAGAATTGGTGTTGTCTCCTAAAGAACAGGGACTAGGGAGTCCAGAGGGCAGGGCTATTTCAGACCTGAGTGTCTTTAAGCCCACTTTCAGAGGGGGTTACATTGTTCTGATGATCCCTGAGGCAGATACACATGCTTCAAATCCAGATAGAGGTGCCCAGGTGCAGACTGGGATGTTATGTGGACTCCCACCTCCACACACCTGGGATGTCCCAGGGTTCTGAGAAGCACAGCAGCATGACCAGACTGAGGGAGTCCACTGTCTCATTGCATCAAGGTAAAAGGTTTTCTTCAGGGTCCCCAGCAATTCCACATAAAACTAACTCTGCACCCAAGACCTGGGCACCTTTGGAGGCTCAGTCAGTTCTCACACCTGTCTCTATCTGGCAGAACCTTTCTGGCTCCCTTTCTACACATTACCTTGAAGATGAAAACCTGGAGGGTGGGGCTTTCCATCATACACAGGTTCCCAGACATATTCCACAGTGTCACTACTTTCTCTATAGATCTCTACAGTTGATCCCAGCAGGGTAGGGTGGGCCACAAGCCCCCTGGGTTCCATGAACTAACCGTAGAAGGACAATCAAGGAACTATGACAGGAAAGAGGAAGGACTGTTCAAGGCACATGACAGGGGCAGAGTCCAGAGAGGAATGTAGGGCTCTCACCTGGGATCTTTGCATGTGAAGTGGAGAAATGCTATTCTGTTTGTGGGATGTCCCCAAGGTTCCCTAGGGTCAGGATGGGCTGGGGATGCCCCAGCATGCTCTTGAAAGACATGGTATGAGGTCCATTGCCCACCATTGTTCCCATGGAAGAAGTAAGAGACGCCTTAGTGTGGGGCTGCCACACGAGAAGCCTCAATTCCTCTAAAAAATCAATATGGGAAGAAAATCCAGGTGCATGAGCCAGGGATGCAAGGTCCATGTATGCTCCCAGTAGTTTCTGGTGGCGACAGTTCACCATCTATGAATCACTTGCCTAACATGATCCTTGGAAAATTATCTTCCTTTCCCAGGTTTTCTCAAGAGCAAGAAGCTTGGGGTTAGGGGGAACAGGGACTTGGATTGTGCAGAGGGTTGTTAGATTGGGCCACTCCTCCTGGTATCGTGGGGCAGGTCACTCAGAAAACACACATGTCCCAGTTTGGTCCAAATTGAAGAGTCTTTATTTAGCCAGACAGCCAGTGACTGCTCCCCGCACTCCCATAACTGTCTCTGCAAGGAACAGCCCCTAGCCTGAACATTTTAGAATATTTAAAGGCAAAAAACCATCTGGGGTGACGTAGCTCCAAGCAAGCAGGTACAGAAACTGAATTAGGCAGTTAGCAAGACAATGCAATGGGTACGTTGGTATTTCCCATGGGACTTTCCAGGTTGGCATAGCAGCAAGCAAGCAAGAAGGGAAGTGGGTCAAAATGACCCTAGTTCAGTACAAGTTAGAAAATGGATACTAACGTGTAGACAATCAATCTCTGAGAAGGTACATTGCCCAAGAAAAATGGAAACCAAAAAGAACAGTTTTACATTGTATAAGAATTGCTATTTTGTGTTGCCAAGTATGTTATGCCAGGTAACTATTAATAGGTACAGAGGAGGGGCTTTCCCATGGGAGAAGCATTTGTTACATGATATGGAGTCTCACTGTAAAATGGGATGTGTTTGGTCATTGCCCAGATAGCCTGGCCCATAACACTGGGTCCAATGAAAGGACTGTCCTTTTGAAATCTAATGATCCTCATTTGGGTATGGGGCCAGGGTCATAGCCCTGGCTGAAGTGAGGACAACACTCTGGGTCCTGCAGAGGGAAAAAAGAAACAAGGGAGACTCTGATTTCCCTTCATTCCCCTGGAATTTAGAGGATTTACTGCTTTGCACCAGGGACTCTGAGACCTCATTGCCTTGGGAATACCCACACTCAGGTCAAGGTTTTGATTTGGGGTTCCCTCCCTGGGGCATAGTGCTGATGCTGACCACCAGGGGTTGCAGTATTATCCATGCTCAGAGGGCCCTAGTCATGGTATGTCCAAAGTGTCCCATGCCATGGGACCTCCCATCATTAGCATTCCTGTGCATAGTAGGAGCAACTAAGAGGCAGGGGGTTTCTGAATTCATTTCTTCACTCATCACTGTATTCCAGCACTCACCCTACCTAAAGGTCATGCTGGGCCTGCACAGGCTCTGAAAATCACCACCATGAGCCCTACCCTCTGGTAGCTGCACATCTGCAGCTGGAGGTGCACAAAATTCACAAAGCAGATGCACGTGAAAGAATAGAACAAGAGCCAGAGGCAAAATAGGGCCCAGTGTGAAGGAAAGCTGGAGTCACTAGGTGGGGACTGAGAACCATCTCTGTGATGTGGCATTGCTGCAGGAACTAGAATGACAAAAGGAAGCCAGTCCTGCTCATTTTGGGAACAGTGTGTTGGGGAAGGTATGGCCACATAGAAATTGGAAGTCCTGATTCAGTGTGGCCACAAGAGGAGGATGGATAAAAGACCAATATGGCTGTAGGGCCTGGGCAGATAGGGATAGGTTAGGCCACACCGCACAGCCTGGAGACTGCACTCAATGTCCAGAGTTGTGGATCATCACCCGCTAACTCACAACTGAAAGCCATGGGCATTTATAAGGTCAAGTTTCTGTGCAACTGGGTCCAAGGTGGCTCAGCTGGATGCCTCTGTCTCCATGTCCCTGGAGGCTTTGACTGCAGATCCCACTGAGGCTTAGCTGGGAGAATTTGCCTCTGAGCTCATGCCTGTGATCTTGGTAAAAAACCAGTTTGGCTGAGACTCAACACTTTTCTGATGGGAGGACTGGTCTTTATCACAAAGTTGTATACAAAGACAGCATATCATTTCATTCCTTGGATCAAGATTGAAAGGGAGACAGAGTTTGTGAAGTAACACCAGTGAGCCATTAAGTGTGGAGATTCCTTATTGGTTGACTGCTGTATCTATTTTATGTTAATTAGATAAGCTGTGTGGAATGTATAAATACCACTCCTGTCCTACAATAAACGGCTCCCATTCCTGCTGTATCAATGTACACAAGTTGTTCATCACCCCCCTGGTTATTTTGCTGCAGCTGGACTGTGGCAAGAGTTGGGGAAAATGCTGGAGAGGGAGCCAGACACAAGTCAGACTTCCCATAACTCAATCTTGGAGATGACATCCCATCACTTTTGTCCCATTCTATCCCTTAGACACAAGAGGGAAACAGGAAGCTATGGTATCTTAGAGTCTCTGTGGGTTACCTATCTCCTAGACTGAGAAGAGGCACTTGGGCCAATGTGAAATCTCACAAGAAGTCTTGGGAAGTTCTATGCTAGAGGGTTGACAGTCTGAATCCCAATAGCTTCAAACTTACTATAGATCAGAGTGGGAACTGCAAACAAGAGGGGAAAGTGGCATTGCCCAGGTCCCTGTGTGGGACACAGCCCTGAATGAGTTATGTTTCATTCTTTCCTTCTTGTAATTGTGAATCCTGTCTATGAGTTTCACAGACAATACAGGCATTTATGGGCACATTTGCCCAATGACATCCTAGGAAGTGGTGTGACAGTAATTCCCAGGGAAGAGCTGGGGACACTCGTGCACCCATGAGGCACAAAGGTAGGTCTAGCATCACAAAGCTGGTGAGGAGGGGGGACTGGTTACGAATCCAGTTTTTGAATCCTCAAAGCTGGAGCTCTAGCTGAAGCCAAGCCGGGCAAGGGATGATGGGGGTCGTTAGTGAAAATCTGTTCAGTTGTGTACTTGATGTGGGTGGGTGTGGGGCACAGTCAGCAGTCCATGGGGCTTTGGAGTGGTCTTGTGTGAATAAAAGGCTCAGGTACAGGGACTACAGGAAGTGCTTTCACTTGGTGGATGGTTCAAACAGAACATGAAACCCTGGTTAAAAAATAAAAAAGGTACCCACTTTCCTCACAAAGCTGTCCCAGCTCTCTTGCTTGGGGAGGCTGGAGTAAGAGGGATGTTCTGTTCCAGAGCATGCTGAGGCTCAGGCCTCAGGAAATCTTGGGGGTTCCCCATTGCCCAAGAGTGGGAACACTGGTTGAGCCTTTGCCCTAGTTGCCAGAGCCTCTGGCGATTTTTCCAGAGAAGCCCAAGACTAACACTGAGTAGCAAAGGGAAGGTTAGCTGAGGCAGGCCTTCATGTCTGATCACTCATTCATGGCCCAGAATTCCAACTCTCTCCCGCCCCCACCGTGTGTGTGTGTGTGTGTGTGTGTGTGTGTGTGTGTACACTGAAGACAACCGTTCTGCAATGGTTTTACTTTACTTTATTGTAAGGAGTCATTTTTCTGTTTGCTGCTATTTCCATCTTTAAACCCACCATTCTTGGTCCCACCCCAGTGTGAAAATTAGCCCACTCAGAACATGGATGGTATCTGTAGAGATCATGGAGTCAAATAGGGAGAAAGAGTTCATGAAGCAGTTCATGCCTGTCTTGTATGCAGGAACCCAGACTTAGGTACCACCTTTGTGTGCAACTACTCAAGGTTCATCACTACTCAGCAGGTGCTGCACCTGCAGAGCTCCCAAGCTAAACCCCCAACTTTCTAACACAAAGATACCACCACCTAGCTGAACTTGAGAATGGCCTGTAACTTTCTAAGTCCCAATTTGCTGTGTGAAAACTGAGGAGTTTAGAGGACCATCCTCACAGGGTACTGTCAGGACCAATGGGATGAGTCCTGGAAGTGTCTGCCACTGCCTTGCATTAGAAAGTGGATTCACCTTGTCAGCCAGACTAAACCACCCTGTCTCCAGCCGGGCCACAGAAGTATGTGGAGCAGCCTACTCACACTGGGCCTCACTCCTTGATATTGTGTTCCCAGCTCATTTCCAAGTGGACTCACTGAGGTCTGTGGGTTTCTCTAGTGTGACATTGAAGAAGGTGTCTGCCATAGGCCTCACTTAACTTGGGCAAAGAAATTTTGCATCCATAAAGAATGTTCCAGATTCCATAGAGAGAAATTCCCATCCTAGTTATAGCCAGAGAAGGGCCGGGGGACTGGCAGCTCCCATGCCCAGTGAGATATGTGGTAAGCAACTGGTTGGGCTCATTCTTTGATGAGCATATATAAGAAGCACCTATTGTGTGAAGATGTTTCTCATCACATCACATCACATAATTTAGTGTAAAATGGGGGGAATTCGTGCCATCTTTCTTCAGAAAGCTGTCCCAGCTCTCTTGCTTGGGGAGGCCAAGCAAGATAAAATTGCCATATGATTTTATCAGAATCAGAAACCTCGGGTGTCATAAGTACATATTCTAATTATCACATCAACCTGTCCTCTAGGAGACATGGCTGCATCTTGTCCTACTCCAGTGATGATGCTGGACCACTGGATCAACGAAAAATGGAGTTGACTCGGAGGGCTCCTATCTCCAGTGTGGGGATATATAAGGTTTTGTGGCTTGGGAAGACTGAGAAAACACTGGTTCTCACAATTTTTTTTAACATTTTTTATTATTGTTTTTTAGTTGTAAGTGGACACAATACCCTCATTTTATTTTTATGTGGTGCTGAGGGTCGAACCCAGTGCCTCACACATGCTAGGCGAGCGCTCTACCTCTGAGCTACAACTCTAGCTCTGGTTCCCACACTTTTGAGTCCTGCTTGCAGTATAAGGCCTGGAGCCTCAATTGTAGAAGAAGGTAGGAGATGTAGGTGGAATCTTGGTCATTTGGGGAACTAAGGAGACTTTGGCCTCAGAGCCAGCTCATGTGCAAATGGACCCCACCACACCCATCCCATTCTGAATGCACCACCCCCTGTCCTCTCCCCTAGGGCCACAGAAATTTCCATAGTAGTAGCACTCATCCAAGGCCTCACTTTTTGGAAATGAGAGCTAGAGTCTTAAAGAATAGTGTCAGTGGGGAGCAAGATACACAGAGAGATCACAGAGAATGAGGTAGCATGGCAGAAACCTGGGTATGAGGTGCAGTGGAGCCCTGACAATGATGGACAGGAGGACAGACCCTCCTGGAGATTGCATTCCAGTTTGGAAAACATATGGCAAACAAAAACAAGAGTGTCAGGCCTCTCCCACGGTACGGGAGAGCTGGTCACACCATGGATCTAGAGTTTGGTGTTTTTTGGAAGGAGAGAGACCTGTCCTGTCACTGCCTGTATAGCCACTGTGTCTTGGCTGGTGTGGACTGGCCTGTGGAGAGACAGGGGAGTTACAGAAGTCAAGGTCCATAGGGGTGCTATAGAAGGCTGTGGGAAGGAAAGGCCAGGCTTCTGCTGACTGCACACCTGCCTGCCCACAGTGCCATGCCTTTCATTCTGAGCACTAGGATAGAGAGATTTCCATCAGCCTCCAGGCCTTCTGTGCCTTCAGCTGCTGTTGCCTTTCATGCAGCTCAACATGGGTGGCTTGAACCTAGAGCACTGTGCCCACTACGTGCAGGCCCAGCTTAAGGACATGAAGCGCACGCTATGGGGCAGAGCCTAAGGGCAAGGAGGCCTAGGGTGAATACATAAGGGTAAATGAAGAAACAGTTATATTTTAGCCCACTGGATGGAATCTCTTAAGTCTGGTGTTGGACTGGGAACAATTATAAGGCTTTGACCACTCAGGCAATGTCCCCAGTCTGGGGAAAGGTCCTGAGTGGGCTCTGGGGCTAAGGTCTTCCTGGCAGATAGAGGTATAGGCAAGGCAGTCATGCTGGAATCTTTTCTCCTATAGCTACAACCTCAGGTCCAGTGCAAACTCTAGAATCACCTGCAGAGAGAGCCTTCTCCAGGAGCTACACTGCTGCCCAGTCAAGTGGCAGCACTAACGTCAGATCCAGAGCTCAAGTCGGCTCCAGCATCTCTTTGAAAGCAAGAGGCGGTTCCAGTGTTAGATTTAGTGTCAGCTCCAGAGCTAAAGGTAGCTTCAGCTCTTGCTCCACTGCTGGATCCAAGTCTGTCCCCAACTCTAGATCTGGAGTCCACCCTAGTGCCACTTCTATCAGTAGAGCTTGCCAGTCTTATCCTGTGGCCACAGAGAAAGTGCTGAGGGAGGAAAAGCCTCAGGTGTTAACATTCCCTCCAGACCTGGGGGCAGAGCTTTGTGCTGATGGATGAGGTGTATTGGCATGGCTGATCAGGGCGGCTTAACTTCCTTCTGGTCTCTGCTGCCTAGATCTGCTGTTCCATGCTCCAGAGCCTGTGTTCCTGTCCCAACCCCAGGTCACCATTGCAGCCAGGGGTGCTGACTCCTGGGAGGTGACGAGGTTCCAAAGGAAATGATATGTCCATGAACTCCGAGCAGGGCAGGTGAATCAGGACAGCATCAATGGCAGCAAAGTGACAGTCCTCCCAATGTCAGTGGGGTAGGTGTGCCTTTGTACTTTCCAGAAGGAGCAGCATGCAGACAGAAGCAAGGTAACCGAAAGTACAAGCAGCATTTTGGGGGATAAAGAACCTTTAGAAGCAGACCCTGTGCAAAGTTCAGCTTCCCTGTTTGGTGGCAGACTGTAGGGACAATGCTGTCTCTGACTGCATCCTCAATCTTTGTCCAACTCAAGGAGCCAAGATGGCTCATGCATGGGTATAATTTCCAGAACCCCCCAAACAGAACTGTGAACCTGATGCATCCCGCAGTTTCTGAGATTCTACTGATGTTGCCATCCCCATGGTTCCTGGAGTCAAATTCAGAGTCCTCAGCAATGATGTCCAGCATCACTGCATCTTTGAGCAGCACCTCTTTATGTCATCCAGGACCTTTCCCATGGCCATCAAAAGCAACATTGAGTCCAGTATGTCAGGGGTATCCACTAGCAGTTCCTCACTGCCACATATCCAGCTAGAGGAGCAGAGCATGGAGTGCAAGAGCATCCTAGTGTGGCTGACAGCAGGGGTGTCACCTGGGTGCCCACACTGGAAAAGGCAGAAAACATAGCAAACACCATGACGAGTCCTGTCCTCTTGAACAGGAGCATCTGGATGGTCAGGAATGATAAGATGGGAATCAAAGAGAAGGCTTTGACCTGAGCATCTGGATGGTCAGGAATGATAAGATGGGAATCAAAGAGAAGGCTTTGACCTGAGAGGAGAGAGAGCACCAGCATGCCCAGATCCAGGTGTGAGTGGGCCTGCATGCTGTGGGGTTTGCAGGCCACAAGTGCAAGAGCAAGGGCTGGAGGAAGATAAAGTTAGAGACGTATCTAGGGTGGAGTCAAGGACCTTGGTGTTCCTGAGACAGACTCTGGGGTTTGCAAAGAGGAGGTGGCAGGGATTTCTCCAATGTATGGGAGGGGATTTGTTGCTGGTGGGGAGGGGCTGAGAGCCTCCTTGGCATGATATAGGTCTGTTATTTGGGGTCTACAATTACCTAGGAGCCATGAAAGAGGCCAGGAATGTCAGAGTCTGCATATCCATTGAACGGAGAATTGGAGGGTCTCTTTGTAGAAAAATTTGTATGGATGTGCAGTATATTCCCAATATTCCAGGTGTCCAGCTGCAGAGGAGCCATGTTCAATCCTCCCCCTGCTGACTAAGGGGTTTGTTCGGTGTCTTGGCTGTCAGGACCAAAGCCTTTAGAGTTTCTACCTGAGATAAGCAGATTCATCCTGCATCCCAGAGCAAATCTGGCATGTAGGGTGCCACTGGCCCATTCCTCTGATCTCGGTGGAAGTGGAAAGTAGAATAGAACTTCTACTCGAGTGAAACGTGGCTCCACATAGGACAATGGCAGGTACAGGCAGTCTTTTGTATGAAGATTAGGCTAGTAGCCTGTCAGAAGACCCCATATAATAACATGGAGGCCAGACACTAGTAGCAGGATAACAAGATGGTGCCCTTGTATTCATAGCTAAGGTATCTCCTGAATGTCCCAGACCACTATCCAGTGGGTATCGCCTCCGGGGCACATACCCTGATGACCTGTCTCCCACCCTGATCCAGGTGACCTGCCAGGGTAGAGGGCTTTGGACCAACACTTGCTTAAGGAGGAGGGAGGATCTGAATAAATTTGAGCTGCTGAAAATCATCTCCAAGCATTAGAGTAAGTGGGACAATCAGACAGTGGGGAGAAATGATCAATGAGCAGGCTCAGGACAACTCAACCCAATGGAAGAGTGCCTTAGCCTAAAAAAACAGGCAGAATATGTAGTGGGCCTTGTGCACCAAGGAAACTGCACTGAAGTGGGCCTAAAATCTGTAGTAGATTCTCTGTGCGGCCCCAGGGCCTGTTGGACCTCCCTAACATGTATCCTCCCCTGCACCTGATCAGCCATTGAAAAGCTAACATCCACAGGGGCAAAGAAGAAAAGCTCCTTCAAGCAGCAGTATAACATGGGTCACTGATAGGGATGATTTAACAGTAACATGGAAAAAAATGGGCTACAAGTGAATCAGCACTGATGTGGACTGAAGCAGCACATGTTAAAAACCAGGTGTAGGACCTGAGAAGCCCTGCCTATGGGGAGAAATGTCAGTATTGTACAAACTGGGAACAGGACACAATAACACATAAAGGCCAGGAGACCGCCTGTTTGGGCTGTCTTTTGAAAATTCCAAGTCCTTTGTGCGTGGGTGCCCATCTCCAAATGAGATCAGAACAGCCAGGTTATTATCCCTTCCTGTGTCAGCTAAGGGCATCCTAAACACATAGGCCAAAAAGCTGATCTGTAAATAATTTCATTGCTGTTTTCTTTCCTGTGAGCCAGGCACTCATAGCAGCCAGGATCCCAGTCTGTCCACAGTGAAACATACCATCCCTATGGCTCATACGATCAGTTCTCTTACATTTTCATAAATAAGCAAGTCTGAGGTTGGAGTGTCTTACATGCAAGGAAGGCTCAGGCCAAGATTGGCTAAGTTGCAGGCATGGTGTCTCATGCCTGTAATCCCAGCCTCTTGGGAGGGTGAGGCAGGATGATCACAAGTTTTAAGCCAGCCTCAGCAACTTAGCAAGACCCTGTCTAAAATGAAAAAAGCTGGGAATATGGACCAGTCGTTAAGGGCCTCTGGGTTCAACCCCTGTTACCACCTCCCCCCCCCAAAAAAAGAATAGCCTAAGAAAGTGGAATCAACAGTAGACACATCCAATCCATCATTGATTGAGAGCAAGCTCTGGGCCAGTGAGGATTGTGGGTAACAGATGTCCAAAGAAAGGACAAGCTGGATGCATGAAACCCACTTTGTGTTAGGACATATGAATTATGGCAGGAGGGTTGCAGTGATGCCAGACCTCTCCTAGTCGTTGGAACTCTTGTTTGCATTAGGGGAACTCTGGAGATGTGGCCTCTACTTTAGAAAGCCTGGTCCAGTTGGAGGCGGTTACCACCAAAAAAGGAAGCATGGTCACAGTGGGGTGCCTGGTTAGGCATCCTTTTTTCATGACTGTGACAAGTACCTGAAAAAAATACTTAAATGAAGAAACATTTCTTTTGGCTTCTGGGTTCACTACTTTCCCTTCTTTGTGAACTCACTCCATTTTGGGGTCCTTAACAGAGGCCATACATAGGCAGAAGTGTGTGGGAGAGGCAAGCTACTCAGAGCAGGCCAATAGGCCATAGAGAGAAAAAGAAGAAGGATAAGGGGAAGCAAGATGTGAAGGGGAGGAGGAGGAGGAGGAATATAAAAAGCACATGAAGATATAAAATAGCCATAATAAGATTACAAATCAGAAGGTTAATGATGAGGAGGAAGAGGAAGTGGAGCTGATCTAAAAAATATATAGTTCCTGAAGTCATCCTTCGTCCATGCACAAAAGACTTCCAATTGATACCACGTCCCAGGACTGTATTCATTTATGAATGGATCAATCCACTAAGAAGGTCAAAGCACTCACCATCAAATGCTTCCCTGAAAAACCCGTGTGTGGACATGGCTTCACTGAGAGAAGAGCTTCAGCACAGGAGCCACTGGGGCAGATCCTGATGCAGACTCTAGCAGTGTCTCTTCAGCAGGTCCAACCTCAACTGAGACATTCTGGAGTCAAAGGTGCTTTTTCATTGAAAGGTGGTAGTTTGGTTTAGTTCCTGTGCACAGTCTTTCCTCAGGAAAGAATCACTGAGAAAGCCTTTGGTAGAATTGTAGCTGGATCAGAGGGCTCTCAGGTCTGTGGCTCAGGTTTGACCCTGGCAGAGACTCTCAGGTGCTGCACGTGTCCTGTGGTGTACCCCTTGAGAGTCACCTACTACCCATTGGCCCTCTCTCTTCAGAGCTGAAGATCCCTGACAAAGGAAATGTCTTTTATTCCATGAATACTCGAGTCAAATATGACTTCAGAGAAACCATACACCAGCAAGTGAGACAAGGTAAAGGAAGGAAGATAAACACCCTCCTTATTCACTCTTTCCTCCTGGTGCCACTGCACATCCACACGAGGAGGTAAAAACCCTCAGCTCCTGGATATATGTTCTAGAAACAGGCTGGGGTGGGTGATATTTTCTGGGCTTTGCTGATGTTGCCATACCCCACAGTTTTTCAGATCAACTTTGGAGTCCTCTGCAATGATGTCCAGCATCACTCCAACCTTGAACGGCACCTCTTTTCCAAAAGCAAGACCTAGGTTCATGGCCACCAAATGGATCAAGAAGTCCAGTGTCACTGGAGGCATTATTTGCAGATCCTCAAGGACCTTCTACAATAAGCGTGTGGGAGACATCTGTTTGGTTCATTTCAGCTCAGAGGAGCAGAGCAGAAAAAAGTACAAGAATGTCCTGGTAAGCCTGGCAGCAGGGGTGTCTCCTGGTGCTTAGACCAGGGAGGGAACTAACACATAACAAAGGCCATTTAGAATAGGAGCTGGCACAATTCAGGAGCCACTTGACAAAAGAAATGAACTTTATTTTTAGAACACACACACCAAACCACACAGCTCCTCAGGAAAAATCTTCAGAGCCCAACTGCCACCACTGGCTTCCCACAAGCCTCTCAACCTCCCCCACTCCTCCTGCTCTTGAGGCTGATTGGCTGGGTCGGTGGGCAGAGTCCAAAAAAGTCCCCCAATGAGCAGCTCCGTGGTCTGAAAGGGCGGGGAAACAGCCCAATGAGCATCACCGCAGAGGAGCCAATCAGTTGGCAGCTAGAAGTTTGCTGGGGCCTCTGTGAGCCAATCATCAGCTGGCAGCTGGGATTTTGCTGGGGCCCCTTTTGGCTGTGGCTCTCAACAGAGCTTCTGGATGGTCAGGAAGGATAGACAGAAAAAAGAGAGAGGTCAATATGAAGAGCTTGACCTGAGATGAGGGAGAGCACCAGCATGTCCACCCCACATCTGGGGGAGTCTGTGGTTTAGATCCTGTGCATAATCTTCCTTCAGGGAAGAATCATTGAGGAAGTCTTTGGTGGAACTGTAGCTGGATCAGAGGGCTCTCAAGTCTGTGGCGCAGGCCTGCCCTCGCAGAGACTCTCAGGGGTTGGGGGTGTCTTGTGCTAGAATCCTTGAGTGTCACCTACCAATCCTCTCCACCTCTCTCTGCAGAAGTAATGTCCCTGACCATGCAATCATCTATTTCTCCATGCATCCTCAAATGAAGTATCATTTACCCGTGAGAAAACATCCCACCATGAAGAGGACCCAGGTCAAGGGAAAGAGGTAAGCACCCACCTTATTCATGCTGACTCCTGGTGCCATTCCACATCCACACAAGGTGATAAGAAGCCTCATATGGACATATGTTCTAGAATGCCCATAGAGCAAACTGGCAAGTTGGGGTGGCCTTCAGCTTCTGGGCTTTGCTGATGTCCATCCCCCACAGTTCTCAGAATCAACAGCTCACAGTTTTCAGTATTCATTGTGATTCTTATTCTGTGATTCCAGGGAAATTCAGCACACTTGCTATTCACAGTTTAGAGCAGAAGCCCACCACAGACACAGTGGTCAGCCTAGGCCATTCTACTTTTCCACTCCTCAGGGGATTCCCACAACCACAGTGGTGTCACAGGGTTGTGTGTCCTTCTGACGAACAATCAGTGGCCATGCTGGAACTGACCTCAACCCCAGATCAAGCTGGGCCCAAGAGTCACTAGTCTTGGGTGCCTTGTGAGAAACATAAAATATCTCCCCCTGCCTCCTGCCACCACATGATAAGGCTACTGCCATGGTCTGGGGACATTTCTATCAAAGTTAGAAATACATCACAATTCCTTTGGGTCAGATTTATGGGCTCTCCCCGTTAGATGTCTAGCTGACTTAGATGCCCTAGAGCAGGACTTCTGGATAGAGCTCTGGACACAATTCCATACTGAAACATCGACCAGGCACCTTATGTCATTGTCTGGTAAACATTTCAATGATCTGAACTAGTTCATGTTTAAAACTTACTAAGAATAAAAATGCTTCATAATTTCCAATTAATAAAAACAACATAGTTATCAATTGCCATATTAAAAATGATTCAAACTTCAAGGCCAACCTCATAAACTTAGCAAGTCCCCATGCAACATAGTGTCACCCTAATAAAATAAAAAATAAAAGGGGCTAGAGATGTGCTCAGTGGTAAAGTACCCCTGTGTTCCATATTTGTATGAAAATTAAAAAAAGAAAAATGAGCTGTTTCTTGAAGGTTGACCTTTTGTGAGATAAGTGTTCTTTTTTCCTAACCCATGATATATTACTGGTTATTGTCATTAATCCATTTCAATATCCTTTCTACCCTCTTTTGTATCAAATCTTCACTTTTCTCTTGACTCTGATTATAGAATATAGAGTATGAAATTCAGAATCCAGCAGAACTTATTGGAAAGAAATCAGATGACAAAGTTCCAGATAAAGGTATCCATTATACCACATTTGATGTTAAAAAGCAGAATCCATGCCAAAATATTCATCATGTCCTGCTGAAATAATGATGTAATTTATGCCTCTATCATGGGAAAATGTTTTCATATTTTCTTTTGGTCAAAAGAATTTTTTTAAAAAAATTGCTGAATATTTCAGAGGATTTGGAGAGTTTCCTGTGGGTCAGAAAGATAACATCTGTGATGAACAAGTCAGTGAAAGGGACTACTTAAAAAACAATAAATGTAACAAAAGTGTTTCATTAGCCACTACAGGAAAGGGAAGTTTGTGGTCTAAAACCAACCACCTGTCCCCAGTTTCCCTCCAGAGTTCTGGCTGATAAGGTAAAAATACCCAAAATTTAGTCAGAGGTGGTAAAGACACTTCACAGAAGGTTTTATATATCAGAAGGATTCATTCATTCAAAAATACTTATTGAGGAGTCATTGTGTACTTGGCAAAGTTCAAGGTACAGTTTAAAGCAATGAACAAAATCAAATCCTTTCCTTGTGAAACTTACATTGTAGTGATGAGAAAAAAATGAACATGAATAATATATGTTAGCTGGATGTTTTAATATGACACAGGGAAATGTACTAGGGATTGCAATAACAGAATTGAAGGAATCACCTTTACTCTTCCTCAAAATTACACCTTCAGACTTCCTAGGCTTTCTTGGTCAGATGATATGCAACAGGGAACCAGAAAAAGACAACAGAGGCCTCAGACCACTTATTTTTCACACAGTGGTCTCAATGCCCAATACCCTTGGCCAGCCAGGCAGTAGCCTCTCCCTGAGTCACAATCCAGTCTCCCATTGATTTTGGTGTGAATGAATGGACTCACAAGGACACCTGCCTCCTGGCTATTGGTGAACACAATGAAAAGAATAGGCGAACTCTGGACAGGGCAGAGGGGAAGGGAGGGGAGAGGTGATGTGGAATGATGGAGACAGCAATGATGGTGGAATGTGATGGACATCATTATCCAAAGGACATGTACGAAGACACGAATTGGTGTGAACATACTTTATATACAGAGATATGAAAAATTGTGCTCTATGTGTGTAATAAGAATTGTAATGCATTCCACTCTCGTTGTTTAAAAAATAAAATCAATTAAATATTTAAAAAAAAATAATAATAATAAAAACAAAAAAGAAGTACATGTCATAATAATTGAAACTTAAATCTCATGAAAGAGAAATAAAAACTCATTCTCAGGGCTCATCTGATCTGGAGAAGAGGAAAACTGCAACTTCAGGCTGTGTCTGCTGGCATGGGGGGAAGGGAAATTATGAACTCCCTCTAACCTTCCATGTGGAGGAAAATCTCCTCTAACTGTCCTCTACAACCTAAGGGGAAGGGTGGAGGAGAAAGTGAATTTCACTGAAGATGATCAGACTCCAGCACACATGGTCACCAAAATACTAAGTTATAAACCCAGGACCACAGAAAATTCCCTTTCTTCGACATCATACCCACACAGAGGCTTCAAAGTGAAACTGTGTCTGCCAGTTATTACATGTCATTCTGCCACATTCTAGTTCATCCAGGGACAGCCACAAATTGCTAATTGAGAACACACTTTGTTCCTGCAAGTGGAAGCTGCTTGCAGGAACTGCTTCACTTCTGAACTTCTAAGCTCTCCTGAGCAAGCACATTCAGAACCCACTTCTGGCCCAATAGGAAAAGTGTACCTGCAAGAGAGCCCCTGTAGCTCCAATCACCAACTTTAAAGAGGAAAGCTGCCCTTTGAAGAAAATCCATTTACCAATGTTTCACTGAAATGAATGGTTCCCACTCATTCAGAAAACTTAATTGGAAACGCAGGTGCCTTCATGCAGGGAACCTGCATTTCCAATGTAACAGAGGCTAAAGAGAAACAGAGAGTGCTGGTTCTGAGAAGCGGTACTGCTTCATGAAGCTTCAACCAGAAACAAAGGCCCTTCCTTCAATTGGAAGCTGCCTGCACAAAAATGCTTCCATTCTGCACACTTCCAAGCTTTTCTCAGCCAGCAAGTTCAGACAACACTTTACACCCACAGTACAAACTGTGCTACCCAGAGAGCCCTTGGACCTAACATCACCAATATTCACGTGGAAAGTTGGACGGCTGACAAGATCAGTTGCCTAGTTTCATTGAAATCCTCTTCTCAAATTTTTCTGAAAACTCATTGGAAATGAAGGTGCCCACGAGCAACAAACTCTGCTTTATATAAGACACAGAAACTTCTAAGTAAAGCTCGTGACTGCTGGATCTCAGAAGGGGTTCCAATTCTGATTAGTTCAGCCAGGACCAAATCTCAATGTGCTCTCTAGGAACACTTTTACATCCTGCAATTGAAGCTGTTTGCACACCCTGCTTCTCTTCTGCACTTCACACTCTTCTCATTGAGCACATTCAGAGAACAGTTCAGGCTCAATATCCAAAGTGTGCTAGCAGGAAAGCCCTTGTACCTCGGAGCACTTGCTCAGATAGGAAGTGATGGGACTGCTGGGTGGGTCAATTCCTTAAAGATTCTTTGGAATCCATTCCTCAAACAGATTCTGAAAACTATCTTGAAATTGCATGAGCCTGTCTGCAATGACCTATGCTTTACTGAGTGTGTAGATGGTTGCAAGTGAAACTGTGCCATCAGCTCTGACAAGAGGTTCTGCTTCTTGCAAGTTCAACCAGGGAAACCCCCCATGTGTTCACTGAGAACAAAGCTACTTTGATGCTTCTTGCACAAACTGTTTCTGTTTTCCCGCTACAAATGGATCTCAGGATGCACATTCAGAACACATTTCCTGAAAGACATTACAAAGTATCATTGCAAAAGTCCACTCTTGTCTAGCATCACCAACATTGATTAGGAAGGTGGTCTTGCTGAGAAGATGAATTGCACAAAGTATCCTTGTATTCCCTTACTCAATCTTTGCTGACAATTCCTTGAAACTGCAGGTGCGTGACAGCAAAAAATTTAACAATGGCACAGTTTCAAATTGAAACAGTGCCCAGAGCTCCCAGAAGCATTTTGATTTAATGCTAGTTCAGCCAGGTACAAAGCTTAATGTGCACACTGAGAAGAAAGTTATTTCCTAATATTAAAACTGCTTGCAAAATTATTCAGTGCTGCACTGCCAAAATATTTTCAGGAATTACATTCAGAGCACAGTTTCAGCCCATATACAAAGGATGCTAGCAAGAGAGCCCTATACCTAGGGTTTAACAACTTTGAGAAAAAAATGTGACCCTTCTGGAAAGATCAGTTCCCCAAGGTTGATTGAAATTCATTGCTCAATCTTTTGTCACAAAATTCACTTGAAATGCAAGTGCCTGCCTGCATTGAACTCGCATTGACCAATTGTACCGATGCTTCAAAGGGAAACTGCCACCTCTGAGAAGCAGTTGTTCTTCATGTTAATTTAAGCAGCGACAAACCCCAATGTACTCACTGAGAACAAGGTAAGTTCCTGAATGTTGAAGCTGCTGAGAGACTACTTCACTTATGCACCCCCAAAATATTCTCAGCAAGCTCATTCAGAGCCGAGGTCAGGCCCAAAATACAATGTTGGCTTACAAGAGATTCCTTGCACCTAGGATCACCAATTTTGAGAAGGCAAGATCAATTCAACCAAATTTCTTGGAAACCCATTCATCAGACCTTTCTGAAAACTCACTTGAAATGCAGGTTTCTGCATGCAAGGAACTCTAGATGACTGATGGCAAAGACATCTCCAAATGCAAACATGCCTATCAGCTCTGAGAAGCAGTTCTCATCTTCACTGTTTCAGCCAGGGAAAAATCCCCACGTGCTCACTGGGAACAAGTTAGTTTGTGCTACTTAAAGCTGCTTCCACAAACAGCTTCACTTCTGCACTTCTAAGCTGTTCTCACCAAGCACATTCAGAGCACAGTTCAGGCATGAAACACAAAGTGTGCCAGAAAGAGATCTCTTGTATCTATCATCACCAACTTGCAGGAGGAAAGAGGACCAGCCGAGAAGATCAGTTCTCCAAAGTGTTATTGACATCCATTTGTCAAACTAGTTGACAACATACATTTGAAGTGCAGGTACCCACATGAATTAACTGGTTTTTGTTTGTTTTTTTGGCACAGATGCTTCAATGTGAAAGCGTGCTTGTCACCTCTAAGAAGCGGTTCTGCTTCATTCTAGTTCAACCAGAAAAAACACCATGTGCTCACTTACAACTAAGTTAGTCCTGCAAGTTGAACTGCTTTGCAGAAGTGGTTTCAATTCTCCATTACCTAGCTGTTTTCAGTAAGCACATTCCATCCCAATGTGTGCTACCAAGAGAGCCCTTGTACCTTACATCACCAAATATAGGGAGGCAAGGGGAATGCTCAGAAGATCTATTCTCTAAAGTTCCATTGAAATCCGTAAGTCATACTTTTTCAGAAAACTCATTGAAATGCTGGCCCCACAGGCAACAAACTGTGTTTACAGATGGCACAAATGCTTCAATGTGAAACCGTGAATGCCAATCATTACAAGTGTTTCTGACACACTCTAATTCAACCAGGGACAGTCCCAGAGTACTCACTGAGAACACGCTTTGTTCCTGCAAGTGGAAGCAGCTTTCATAAACTATTTCAGTTCTGAAATGTCAAACCCTTCTCAGCAAACACATTCAGAGCACAGTTTTGGCCCAATAGAAAAAGTGTCCTAGCAAGAGGGCCCCACACCTATGATCACCTTCATAAGGTAGCTTCCCAGCTTCTGAGCAGAAGTGTACTTCTCATTGGCCCTTATGCTGTGGTGGAGATTACTAGGAGCTCAGTTTGATGCAGGATTTTTTGCAAGCCCTATGCAGCCCTCACACATGCTCAAATGTTACAGGATCCTGCAGACCAGTCCAGGCAGCAGTAGGCATCCATTCATTTTCTATGGGCCTACAGATTCCTAGATGTATAAAATGCATTATCTGTAAATTATATATATATATAATACATAACATATACACTATATATGCTATATATCATTAAAATCTGAACAATTAAAATTGGAAATATTCCAAAATCAAAACAGTGGAACCCCATTGTGATGCTACAAGTAGAAAATTCCACACCGGACCTCTGGGGATGGTTCACAGTCAAAATCAGCTTCACTAAAAATATTGCATGAAATTACCTTCAGATAATGTATAAAGTTGCATGTGAAGCACACAGGCATGTCTCTTTAGACTTAGGTTTCATCCACAAGATACCTTATGAAATTGAAAATACTCCAAAATTGGAGAAATCTGAAAGACTTCTCCAAAGTATTTCAGCATAGAACAACTCAAACTCTCTATCTATCCTTCAACAAGTGTGTGTGTGCACTTTGGAGAAGTCTTTCAGATTTGTTTGTGTGTCTTTCTTTGTGTTTGTGTCATGATGCCTGATATTTCATTGCTCCCATTGGAAAATTAACTCATTTAATACCATCTGTCAAACTCCTAAAAACAAAATTTCTTTGTGATCAAATGAAACATTTCTTCCTTTGGGCTTATATGTTTCTTCCAGGAATCAACTACTGCAATTAATACACTCAAATCATCAAAGTAGATCAGATAACAAAAAAATTATATTTTAAAAAGTGCTTAGTTTAAATAACAAATATATGATATAGTAATGAATATGTTACTAAAGGGAATATATAACAAATATCTAATGCCACACTATAGATTGGCAACTTCAAAATTTTGAAGCAAATATTAATAAATGTAAATGATCATAGGATGCTTCAGCACTGCCCAACCAAACAGCAGAAGAATGTTCTTAGAAGGATCCTATGGAGAGCTTGAGCCTCTTTTGCATCATAAGGGGTAGGTTTGGGCTGGATCCACTCATCCTTCTTCTTAGAGATGGTCCTCTTCCTCAGCACAAAGTCGTATTCAATGTGAGGGTTCATAGCATAAAAAACATTGCAATGGTGAGGAATCTTCAGCTCTGGGAGGAGAGGAGTATATGGGAAGAAGTTGGCATGCAAGAGGTACAACATGGAACACCCCAAAATATGAGAAGCTCGGCCAGAAACGACCTGAGCCACAGACCTGGGAGCTCTCCAATTCAGCACCAAACCAACAAAGACAGTCTCCACAGTCCTTCCTGAGCAAAAACTAGGCAGAGCACTTCAACAGACCTAATGTCTATTCCTTCCAAAGGCTTTGGACTCCAGAACATCCCAGGTCCTCTTGCATCTTCCAAAGCACACCCCTAGGGTTTGCATCTGAAATCTCCCACAAAAGGCTCCTGTGCTGAAGATTCAGACCCCACATGGGCCGTCTTCATAGGTGGCTTTGGAGGGAAGCATTGGATGGTGAGTGCTCTGATGTCATCATGAAATTCTCATTCAAGATGAACACACTACTGGGAGGTGGGAGGGACTGGAAGAAAGGTTGGGTATGGTTGGAAGACCTGAACAGGGTTGGGCCCTGGGCAATAGTACCTTGTCCCTGTTGGCTCCACTGAATCCTCATTCTCCAAGTAGAGGTCCTCCTCTCCTCTGTCTTTCTCTCTCTCCCTCTCTCCCAGCCTCATTCTCTCTCCCATTCTATGCCTGTTTGGCAAGGGCTGAGGAGCTCTCCACTGCCACACACTAGAGCTTTATGGACAGTCTCACTGCACAACCAAAGAGAAAGCTGTGAAACCCGGAGAAAAGGCCTAGGATTCCTCCTCTGAGTTATTTTCCTCAAGTATGGCCACTGTGAGGACAGGCTGACCAGAACAGATACCACATTAGAGCCATGCTTCTGCGTTGGTGGAGCCCGCCTCCATGTGGACCAGGCTTCCGAGAATGGAGGCCACTCTCCAAATGCTGCCCTACTGAGAACAATGGTTCCAAAGACCAGCAAAGGGACTGCTTCCCTCCAACATGGTGTATGGTCCAGTGGTGCCATGACCCCAAGTGGGGGAATACAACAGCCCGCTTCTCCTTCCTCTGCACACCTGTTTCCTGTCGCCCTCCTCTAACCTAGAGCCTGTTCTCCATCCCTTCTGCGTTGATGAGGGGATCTCTGCTATGAATTTCGTAGGCTACCAAGGTCCCAGACTGACTTCCTCTTCCATAGACTCTACTGACCTAACAGTAGGTTAAGATGGGAGAAAACTGATCCTAGAACTCATAGGGATGGTGGTCTTCAGTGTACATAGGCTGGGATCATGGCTGCTGTGGATGTTGGGCTCACAAAAACCAACCAACCAACCAAAAAGCGCTGGCATTATTAACAGATGAGCTTTGTGGCCGATGTGCTCAGGAAGCCCTCATGTGACTTCAGTTAGGGTCATAACCTGGCTATTGTGATCACTTCTGGGCAGGTGGACTCAGGTACAGACAACCAGGGAATTTGTCCAAACACAGATGATTCAGCCTGTCTCCCAGCCTGTTCTCTCTTCCCAATTTCATCCTGTTACTGCTTGCTAGAATCCTGGCCATGCTCTGCCCAGGCAGTCATTTTCTGGTCACACAGAAGGCTTTCAATATTGCTGATTCAGTCCACAAAAGTGCCAGTTCCATCTTTAGCCCATGCATTCCCATGTTCCTCTTACCACTCCTATCAGAGAGCCGTGGGGCCCTACATTCTCTGGAAAGAGGCTTTCCTCCTTGCTACTCCTGATGTCAGCATTGGATGCCTGTTCATGACCAGGGGAGGACAC
The DNA here is from genome assembly GCF_048772815.1 of Callospermophilus lateralis. Classification (NCBI taxonomy): domain Eukaryota; kingdom Metazoa; phylum Chordata; class Mammalia; order Rodentia; family Sciuridae; genus Callospermophilus; species Callospermophilus lateralis. The sequence continues at coordinate 93,383,595 of NC_135318.1, forward strand.
CTGCTGGGAGTCACATTAGAGTCACACCTAGAGACTTTACACCAGCTCGAATTCAGTATTCTTTGTGCACGAGAGCCCACACACACTTTTGAGTGTACAAGAGTCAGAGACTACTATGAGTTGACCTGAGTCCACTTTCTGACCATCTGACTGTCCCACTTACTCCAATGGTTAGAGATGATTTGGCCCAGCTCATTATCCTCCGGCTTCTCCTGAGTAAGCAAGTGTAGCTTGAGGGCCCTGCGGATGACGACAGGAGCCCTATCGTGGCAGGTCGCCTGGAGCAGCATGGGAGACAGGCCTTCAGGAAATGGGCCTTGAAGTGACTACTCAAGGACAGTGGACATGGGCATTCTGGTGGTACCTCCACTCTAAATACAAGGGCACCATCCATGACCCTACCACCTGAGGCTGGCCTCCTGCTCATCGCCTGCGCTCTTCCCATAGGCTACTAGCCCAATCCTTGTACATAGGACTTTCTGGACCTGCCATTGCTCTTTGTGGAGCCACACTCCACTCAAAGTGAAAGGACCCCACTCCCTGTACACAGATGCAATCTCATCTCACAAGTTGGGAGGAATGGGACAGTGGCCTCCAAGATCCCAGGTCTGCCTGAGGATGCAGGCGGCATTTGGGGTGGCCCAGACACAAAACCTAGAGGGCTTTGGTCTGGATTGCCAGGGCCCAAAACAGACCCAGGAACATGACCACACACAGGAGTGCTGAAAGACAGCCATGAGAGCTCCTGGCCTCCAGAGGCTCAATGCTGGCTGGGGTGTAGGAGGGCACCTCATCCGGCAAGGGTGGTCATTGGAAAAGGCTCCTGTCCTGCAGGTTACCTGGACATTTCATGTGTTTACTCCACATCCTTATCGATTCTGCAGAGAGACCCTCTCAGCTCCTTGTTGAAAAAACATGCAGAACCTCATACTGCTGTCCTCCTCCATGGACGCCAGCATCCCATACAGGGGAATCTGAACCCTAAGTCCTATCCTGTTTTAATCGGCCACCAATACCTGCCCCTGCTCTTCTGGACTGCACGCTGCCACCCGACACACAGACTCCCTCAGTCATGGTGGTGGACATGCTGCTGCTCTCCCTCATCTCAGGTCAAGTCCTTCACACTGACCTCTGCCTCCTTTATTCCTATCTATCCTCCTGACCAACCAGAAGGTCCAATTCAAGAGGGCTCATGAGTAGTTCATGGTATTGGATTAGTATTTGTTTCCTGCCCAGGGGTAAGCACCAGGGGACACCCCTGCTCCCAGGCTTACCAGGACAGTCTTGGACGTCTTTGGGCTTTGTGTCTCTAAGTGGACGCGAATTAAGCAGGTATCTCCCACCTGCTTGTGGGAAAGCCGCCTGGAGGACTTGCAGGTTGATTCTGAGAATGTGGGGGAAGCAACATCAGCAAACCCAGAAACGAAAGCTAGCCCAGCCTGTCAGTTGGCTCTATGGGCTTCTAGCACATATGTCCAGGTGATGAGGCTTCTTATTTCCAAGGTGGATGTGGAATGGCAGCACAAGTACAGCTTGAATAAGGTAGGTGTTTTCCTCCTTTCCCTTGCTTGTTTCCTCTTGATGGTGGGATGTTTTCTCGGGATGAAATGATACTTTATTCCGGGATTCATGGACAGATACATGACTGCATGGTCAGGGACCTTTACTTCTGCAGAGAGGTGGAGGCGATTGGTAGGTGACACTCATGGATTATACCACAGACACCCCCAACCCCCGAGAGTCTCTGCCAGGGCAGGCCAGCACCAGATTTGAGAGCCCTCCAATCCAGCTACAGTGCCACCAAAGACTCCCTCAATGATTCTTCCATGAACGAAGATGATGCACAGGATCTAAACCAAAAGAGCACCTGACAATGGAACAGCACCTTGGGTCCCAGAACTTCTCAGTGCAGGTTGGACCTGCCATAGAGACACTGCTAGGCTTTGCATCAGGATTGGCCCCAAAGGATCCTGTGCTTAGGCCTTTCTCCCCAGGGCAGCCATGCTCACACATGGGCATTCAGGGAAGTGTTGGATGGTAGGTGAATTCATCCCCTTGCCCTGGATGAATCCACTCATGGATGAATACGCAGAGGGGAGGTGTATCCATCAGAGGTAGTTGGGCATGGATATGGAGGACTTCAGCAGGGTGGTGCCCTGAGAACTCTATAGGTTCGCTCTCCTCCCCCTTGTTTCTCATCATGAGCTGTCTGCTTGGTACTTTTATTCTGGTTCTTGTTCTACTTCTGGATCTTCTTTCTGTCCTGCATCATCTTTTAGTTCTTTCTGGGTCTTTTTCTTGTTCTTACATGATTTCTTCTTGTTCCTCTTCTGTGTATCTCCCTCCACCCTTCCTTCTGTTTTGCCTCCTTCTTTTTCTTCTTCTTCCTCCTGCTCTTCATCTTTGATCCTCTCCCCACTCAGGAGTGTCCTCTTTCTCCTCCTCCTCCTTCTCCTTCTTTCTCTGGCAATGGTGGGGCGTCCTCTGAAGAGTTCAAATCTATCACACTCTTCTGCCCAGATGCAGCCTCTGTTCAGAACCCCAAGATGAAATCAGTTCTCAATCAATGGCCAGGAGTGAAACCAAGACTTGACAAGTAACTTCCTTTCTTTGTCATTGTCACAGTCAGGAAAGACTTCCTAAAAGACACCGTATTCTGGATAGGCTTCTACCCATGGTAGTCAGCACCTCATCTGGACCAGGATTGCTAAAATAGATTCCACCTCCAAAAAGCTTCCCCAATGAAAACAAGGTTTCCAAGATCTAGGAAAGGGCCAGCATCACTGCCACCCTCCTGCCATAAGGCATAGATGCCATCACACCTAGTGGGTTCCCGGCCCCCGGTAGTCCTCCCTTTTGACGTCTGTTAAACACAAACCTCCCCTGGTCTGGAGCCTGCTCTCAACTGATGCTTGGGTTGAAAGTGTCTGTTTCTGAAATCACCTTCATAGACTCTCAGTTTTGTAATTCCTTATTGACTGGCTTATTTTTTTTTATTTTTTAATTTTTTTACCAGAGATTGAACCCAGAGTCCCTGCACTAAGACACATTTCTAGGCCTTTTTACTTTGATTCAGGCTCCCCCGAACCAGGCCCTGGCCTCTGGAAGCTCAGTGTGGGCCTGGTTGTAATGAGGTACTTGACTCAGCACTGGCAGGCACTAAGTTTCCGAGGCTCTTTTGAACTTCTGATCCTCCTGCACAGCCTCCCAAGCACTGAGATTCCTAGCCACTGTTACCTTGCCCAGCTCCTTGGACTATCTGGACCTCAGTCTTCCTCATGTGTAAGACAGAGCTAAGCGAACCGACTTGGTGTGTGAAAATGGGAAAACTGACCATAAATGCCCTAAAGATAGTGGGTTCTATTGTGGACAGGCTGGGAGGGTGGAGGCTAGGAGTGTCTGGCTCACAAGAAAGGAAGAGCACTGGCAGTGTGGACAGCTCAGCATTGTGGCCTATGATCTTCAGATGCCCTTCTTTGATGCTGGAAGGAATAATTACCTGGTCATTCTGATATCTTTGGGAGATGGACACCCAGGCACAGAGGACTTGGAATTGCTCCAAAAACAACCCAAACACGCTATCTCCTGGCCTTGACTTCCTCTTCACTGAGTCCTCTTCCCAGTTGCTGCAATCCTGACATTCCTGTGACTAGGCGGGACTTCTCATGTTCTGCCCATGGATTTTAACATGTGCTGCGTCAGTCCACATCAGTGCTGATCCCATTTGAAGGCATCCTTATCAGTGAGCTATAAACCAACTGCTGATTGATTGAGCCCTTCTTCTTTGCCCCTCATGGATATTAGCTTTGCAATGCCTGCCCAGGTTCAGCGCAGGACACATTTAGGGAGGTCTAGCAGCCCCCTGGGGCCTCTTTGAGAACCTGCAGATTTGACTCGAGCATCACTGCAGTTGGTTTCCTGCACCAGGCCCACCACACTGGCTGTTTTGGGGGCCAAGGCCCACTTTCTCTTGGCTGTGAGTTATCTTGAGCCCACTGTGCATCATTTCTCCCAATTATCTGATTGTCACACTTATTCTCATGCTGAGAGACCATTTTGAGCAGCTCAAAGTCTTCTGGATTCTTGTTCTTGAGAAAATAGTGGTCAAGGCCCTGTGGATGATGCCCGTAATCTTCTCCTGGCAGGTCACCTGGATCAGGATGAGAGAAATTTCATCAGAGAACTGATTTTGGAGGAGCTACACAAAGGACAGCAGTCGAGGACATTCGGGAGAAACCTCAGCTATATAGACAAGGGCACAATCTTGTTATCCTGCTACCTGAGTGTGGCCTCCATATACCCCCTGGGTTTTTGCAATGTGCTACTAGAACAATCCTGGTACAAATGTCTGCCTGTACCTGCCATCCCCCCTCCCCCTGGGGAGCCACATTCCACTCAGGTCAAAGGACCAAACTGCCTATGCACAGACACACTCTCAACTCACTGAGATGAGAGCAATGGGCCAGGGACCTGTGTGCCTCGTGTGCTCTGGGATGCAGGCTGCCTTTCTGGGTGGAAGAGGCAGATACACTGAAAATTTTGGTCCTGACTGCCACTACACAAAACAGACTCAGATACAAGAGTGTGCACTTGAGTGCTTCATGACAGCCTGGAGAGGCCCTGGCCTCTGGAAGCTCGGTGCGGGTCTGGTTGTAATGATGTACTTGACTCAGCACTGGCAGGCACTGGACATGTCTCCTCTGCAGCTGGACACCTGCAGCATTAGCGTGTCTACTGCACATCCATAGAAATACTGCCAAGAACCCCTTTAGCTCCCTATTCACATACATGCAAAGGCTGACATTCCGAAGCTTTGGCATGACCCCCCAGGTGATCCAACCCCAAATTCCCACACCTAGTCATGCTAAGGAGGTTCCCTTCTCTGTCACCAGCAACACATCTTCTTCTACACATGTGACAAGTCACTGCCACCTCCTCTGCTCCAACCTCACTCATTGAGAATACCAAGTTCTAGGCACTGCAGCCTGCACCCTGGACATTTCTCTGACTTCATCTGCCCACAGCACTTCTGGCCTGCAAAACCCACAATACACAGGCCCACTCACCGCTGGAGCTGGGCATGCTGAAGCTCTCCCTCCTCAGGTCAAGCCCTTAAGATGGACCTCTCTCTTCTTTATTTCCCACCACAGCCCCGGGGTTGGCTGTGTCTCCTGCCTTCCACTGTGTGGACACCCAGAAGGCAGCCCTGCTGTCGGGCTTACCAGGATGCGCTTCGTCTCCCTCCTGCTCTGTCCCTCTAGGAGGATGTGAACAAAGTGGCTATCTTCCACCTGCTTACTGGAGTGAAGCAGTGAGGAGCTGCTACTGGTGATTTTTCTCTTGCAGCACTCCTTGCTTTGGGTGGCCTGGGGCAATGGTCTGGCTGCTGCAGAAGAGGTGCTGCTCAAGGCTGGTGGGATCCTGGATGTATTCTTAGGAGACTCCAAGAACTGCAGGGTATGACAACATCAGCAAAGCCCAGCAACTAAACCCCACCCCAGCCTGTCAGTTGGCTCTGTGGGTGTTCTACAACATCCATCCAGAAGCTGAGGTGCTTGTCACCTTGGAGGAGGTGGAGTGGCAGTAGGAAGAAGGTGGGTGTTTACCTCCTTTTGCTTAACCTTGAATCACTTGCTGGCGGGTCTTTCCCTGAGGATAAAATGGTAGTTCACTCTGCCATTCATAGCATAATACACATTTCCATCAACAGGGATCCTCAGCTCTGGAGAGGGAGGGGCACAGGTGTGGTAAATGATACTCAAAGAGTACACAACAGAAAATCCCTGCCATAACTGAGAGTTTCTGCCAGGTCAGACCTGAGAAACAGAACTGAGAGCCCTCTAACCTAGCTACTGTTCCACCCAAGACTACCTCAGTGATTCATTCCTCCCTGAGGACCCACTATGCACAGGATCTAACCTTTCAGGAAAAAAGCCCTTTGCACCTCAGAACCTCTCACGTCAGGTTGAAACTTCCAAAGAGACAGTGCTAGAGTTTGCATCCAGATTCAAAGACTTATGTGGTAAAGATTTTCTCCCTGGTGCAGCAATGATCACATGTGAGTTTGTGGGGAAGACTTGACGGTGGGTGCTTTGACCTTGCCAGTGGATTAATCCATCCATAGGTGAATACACTAATGGGAGGGGGTATAAATTGGAGGTCTGTTGGAATGGAGGATGTCCACAGGAGCTGTCCCTCAAACATAATATGTTTTTTGAGTTCCTTACTTCTCCATTTCTTTTCATCATTATAATTCTGATCACATTTTTAATCTATTTATCATTATACTTCTTGTTCTTCTTGTGTTTCTCCTTCTTGTTCTGTTTCTTCTTCTTCATCTTCTCTGAATATTCTTTTTCTAGTCTTCTTCATGTTCTTATTCATTGTCTCCTCCTTCAACTCATTTTCCTCTTCTTTTTCTCCTCCTTCTTTTTATTTCTCTTCCACTCCAGTTCACCAAGCTGTGAAGAGTTCTATTCTACCACACACTTCTGCCTAGATATGTCCTCTGGTCCTAAATGGAGTCAGTTTGCAATGAACAGAAAGATTGGAAACCAGGTGTCTAAAAGACATGATTCTTCACTGAACTGCTCTTAACATGTACTTGTCACAGTCATGAAAGGCTGACTAAATAGATACGCTGTGGTTGCCTATCATTTGATAGAAGACATAGATTCCTATCTTCTTTTCCCCTCATGGATATTAGCTCTGCAATGCATGATCAGGTCCATGGGAGGACACATGTTAGAGAGGTCCAGCAGCCACGGGGGCAAAGTTAAGTACCTGTAGATTTATGCCCCCATCGTTGCAGTTTGTTTTGTGCACCACTCCCACCACACTCTGCCTATTTTTCAGGCTAACGCACACTGTGTTTGGGCTGCAAGTTATTCTGAGCCCACTGTGACTCATTGCTCCACACCATCTGATTGTTCCACTTTTACTCTAATAGTCTGAGACAATATGCAGAAGCTCAAAGTTTTCTGGATCCTCCTGCTGGAGCAAGTGTTCATCTAAGGCCCTGCACACTCGTCAACAATACCAAGGTCCATAGAGTGCAGCCTGCAGCCTACATATTTCTCTGAGTCTTCTCAACCCAGCACTTTCATCTGAACTCTGGCCTGCACACCCCAAAACACACAGGCCCACTCACTCATGGAACTGGGTATCCTGGTACTCTCCCATCCCTCAAGTCAAGCTCTTAGCATGACCTCTCTCGCTCTCCTTTATTCCCTGCTCTCCTTCCTGACCTTCCAGAAGCTCTAATTCAAGAAGACAGGCCTAGTCCAAGGTGTTTGCTGTGGACTCGGTCTTCCCCAGTGTGGGCTCCCAGGAGACTCCCCTGCTAGAAGACTCACCAGGATGCTCTTCTACTGTGTTGTCCTTTCGTTTTCCAGGTAGATGTGAATGAGGCAGCTGCCTCCCACCCGCTTGTTGTACTGGGGCCGTGAGGAGTACCTAGTGGAGACCCTTGATCTCCTGGACTCTAGCTCTGGATGACATGCTGTTGCTGCCCCTTCCCAGGGCACCAGAGCCATTCCTGGAGAAGGCTCTAGCTCTGGGGTTGGCTTAGGAGCCTTCATTGGAACTGAGCTTGTAGCTAGAGGAGAAAGATGCCAACATGACTGCCTTGCCGTGACCTTGGCACAGACAGACAATACCCCTGCTGCCAGGAAGACCTCAGCTCTGAGCCCACAGGGGCCTCTTTGCAGACAGGGGCCATTGCCTGAGTGGATAAAGGCTTATCCTTGTTCCCAGCCCAACACCAGCCATACACATCCCACCCAGTGGGGAAAAAACCTGGACCTTTCTTCATCTACCCTATGTACCTCTCCCAACCCCGCCCAGGCCTCCTGGCTCTCAGGCTCTGCCTCAGTTGACTTGCCATCTTCAATCTGGGCCAGTGGGTGGTGTGCTTGGTGCTCCAGGTTCAAGCCACCCAGGAGGAGCCGCATGTATGGCAGCAGCAGCTGGAGAATCAGAGATCCTGGAGGCTGATGGGAAGCCTCAGTGTACAAGTCCATCCAGATACCTGCGAAGGAAGGTGTGGCACTGTGGGGAGGCAGGTGTGCAGAAGCCTGGTCTCTCCTTCCCTGCAGCCTCCAGTAACAAAACTGTAAACCTGGACTTCTGAACTTTCCCTGTCTCTGCATAGACCAGTCCACCCAGATAAGACATAGTGGCTGTACAGGCAGCGACAGGTCAGGTCTCTAGGCAAAGAAACTACATTGAAAGGAACATTAGATCCATGGTATGACCAGCTCTGCCCGCCTCGGGACATATGCCTGACACTTTTCTCTTTGCTACATGCTCTCCAACCTGGAATTCAACCTCCAGAAGTTATCTGCTCTCATGCCCACTATTATCAGGGATGCAGGGATGCCTCCTCTCCTGGCTTGGGCTGCCATGCTACTTTATTCTCTTGAGCTCTCACCGAGTTCCTTGGAGAAGCAACTGATCTCTCTTGTTCAACAAGTGAAGCCAACATCTCTGTGGCCCTGGAGGAGGACAGAGGAGTGTAGTTGGACTGGGATTGGCTATGGCGGGGTCAATTGTCACAGGAGCTTTCTCTGAGGCCAACATCTCCTTTCAGCTCCCCAGAGGACCATGACTCTACCTATAGCTCTTTGCCTTATTCCTCCTTCAGTTAAAGCTCTAGACCTTAAGCTGCATGCAGGAAACAGAACTGGAGCAATCAGTGTTTGCTCAGCCTTCCCAGTCAAATCATCTTGCAGGTGCCTACTCTGGAAACAGGAGCCGACCCTCTTGACCCCAAGCCCATTCCATGTTGAAGTTGGTCCAGGGGTCCACCATGTTCACTGAAGAGGACAACGTGAAGTTATGCCTCATGGAGTCAGGGATGCTGTCACATGTAGGATATGTACTCATGGCACCTGCGGCTTCAGGCTGACCCCCATGAAAAGGGTCACAATGGCAGAAATTTTGACCCCATTGTTCACTGAATTATGCAACATGCCTGGAAACATGTCTTCAGGCAGTGAGTGTTTACTCCATGCTCATTGGTGAATGAGCCCAACCTGCTGCTTCCCACGTATCTCTCTGGGCCTGGGAGCTACCATCTCCAAAGGCCCTGTCCAGCTATATCTCAGATAGGAAGTTCTGATCCACTATGGAACCTGGCACATCCCTTATTAACACTAAACGCTTTGATCAATGCCTGAGTTATGAGATGCCCCTGGCACTGAGCTTTTTCATACAAAAAGAAAATATTATACCCGACAAAACCCCAGGCCTCTCTGAGTCCACCTGGGAATGAGCTCAGCACACACCTTTGAGCTGTGGTGCCCAGGGTTTGGGGACTGCTCCACACACTTTGGTGACCAGCTGGTGTCAGGATGGTTTCCTCTGCCTGAGAGGGAGAGTTCACTCCCCTTGCAAGGCTGTGGTAGGCACCTCCAGGACTCATCCTACTCGGGGCTGACATTCCACTATGAGTGTGGTCCTGTATCTCATTAGGGATCACAAACCTTTGGGTCCCTGAGAGGTACATGGCAGCCCCAAGACCCAGGCATGAGGGGGCTACACACTTGGGCTTGGTGGTCTGGTGCTTACCTTGGGAACAGCAGGTCCAGCACCTGCTGGGTGGGGATGAAATCCCAGTAGATGAACTCCAAGTTGCTGCTGAAATCTAGGTTCCTCCCACAAATGACAAGCAGCAGCTCATTCCTAAGCTGGTCCTGTCTGTAAGGTTCAAGGCTCTCTACGCTGCAGGGTTCATCCGTGTTTCTACTTGGTTTCAGTTTTAGTAGTTTGATTGTAACACCGGGCCTTATCTCACTTGGTGTTCACTGAGTTTCTTAAATCTTTAACTTGATGGCTTTTACCAAATTTGGGACATTTTCAGTCATTATTTTTTCAATATTTTTTTTTCTGAGCAGGGTATGTTCTGTGACCTGAGAGGCCGACAGAATCACAAGTGTGAGGCCAGCCCGCGCAACTTAGTGTCCCTGACTCAAAAAAAAGGGGGGCTGGGGATGTACCTCAGGTGTAAAGCACCCCTGGGTTCAAGTCTCAGCACCACACACAAAGAAAAAAATTGTGTTTTTTTTTTTTTTTTTCCTCATTACACTTTCTTCCCTCCTCCTGAGACCCTGAGGAATGTTAGACTCTTGGCTTTGTACGACCTGTGAGTTTATTTTTCCATCTATTAATCGATTTCCTTTTGTTGTTAAGTCTGGACAACTCCTCATACTGACCTGTGTTTAGAGCCTCTGACTCGGGCCCCCTGCGCTCTGGACTGGCTCCATCAGTGCATTGAGTCTGTTACTAAATTCTGTCATTTGGTTATTATTTATATTTTTTTCTCAAATTTCAGTTCGGTTCTCTCCTGTTTCTCTGTGAAATGGGCTGCCTTTCCTTCTTAGAGCATGGTCACAACCGCTGCCTCTGGGTCTCAGTCCCACACTGGGCCATCTTGGAGTGGGCTCTTGATGTCTCTGATTTTCTTTTCCCTTTTTCCCCTTCAGAGATGTTGAGATTTTCCTGTCATTTTGGACTGTATCCTGGACATCATGACTATGGTGTCTTGTGCTGTGAGTCGTGTTTAAATCCTGTTTTGAAACTGATTTTTGTTTTGTTTTGGTGGTGTTAGGGATTGTACCCAAGGCCTTGTGCCTGCGAGGCCAGCCCTCTACCACGGAGCTATGTCCCCAGCCCCTTGATACTGACTTTGTCCAGGCGGGTAGCCTGTCGGGGTCCCTCGCCCGCTCTGGGCTGTGGTTTCGGTGTGAGATGTTCTTAGCTCTGCAGGGTCATTCGAATCTGGTTAGTGTGACAGTCCTGGGCCTGAGACCAGCCTGGGTCCCTGTGACTCAGTTCTGAAAGCCTTTGGGATTCTGTTTGGGGTCAGCTTTGGGGTGAGCTCAGATAGTCATGTACTATTTTATGGGACCATTTTCTTGAGCTCCCTTGCTGTGTCCCCTAGACACCTCCCAAGTCCCAGCAGCCTGCCCCTCCATTCTCACCCTGGTCCTCTAGACAAAACTCAGGGTTTTCATTCCTGTGACCATGTCCATCTCAGGGGCTGACAAGCAGTTTGGAGGTGAGGAAGAAATGGGGATCCCCCTGTGCTCTCGGGACCAGGGCTCCTCTGCTGGGGGACAGTCCCCTTCCTCAGTTAGAGGTACCTTCCCAGCTGCCCCAGGCCTTGCCACTATCATTACATGGCCTGGGACAGGAAACAGTGAGAGAGGTTGTTCACTCTCTTTGACCTGCAGGGGTCTCTTTCCAATTCCTGGGACCAGAAATAAGAGGGCTTCTTCTGGAGATGTCTTTCTTTGTGTCTTGTGTCCAGCTCTGGGATTCAGGTGGCCTCTGAGTCCAGGCTGGGAAAACAGGACGCTCAGCACCAGCTGGGTAGTGTCCTGAATCTGGTTCCTCCCACATCCTGCTCCATTTGCTTCTGGGGGTCCCCAGAGAGCAGCTGCATGCAATCTGCCGAGGGCCCTTCGCTGCACTTGGTGGCAGAAGGGGGACAGCTTTCTCTACTTGATCACAGCTGAAGTGACCCAGCCGTCATTGTCCCCTGCTCATCGCTGTCCCAGTCCCTCTCGCTTATCCATTCGCCTATTCTTTCTTCACCCTCCTCCGCACCCTTCCCTGGGATATGGGCTTCAGGGCAGCGACAGCCTCGTTCTTGTGGAGGACCATGGCCACTGCACCATCTTGAATTCCTGGCACACAGAGCACCCCGGTAAGTGCTTCTGCAGGACTGATCCAACCTAGTCATGAGGACTTTGGGGACAACTGTTTCTCTCTTTCCTTCCCTAGATCCTCTCCTGCCTACACGTGCTCTGCATGTTCTTCAGAAATGACCTACAGTCAGTCACCAACACACAGGGTCAGGCCGCAGGACAGTCAGAGGGAGCTGGGAGAAGAACAGACCGTCATGTCCACTAGGATCCTTCCACAGCCAGCGCCAGGAGGCCCAGTTCTTAGGGGACCCATTTCCCTCCTTCCCAGGGAGGGGAAGTCATTATCTCAGGAAAATGACGAGTGCAGGGTAGCTGGCTTCAGGTGACTTCACCAGTGACTCAGGCCTTGCCCCAAGGTGGGGGGGAGCCACGCAAGGGGGACGTGGATGTTGGGCTGGGAACTCTGTCCACTGACAGTCCCCGCAGTGGAGGCTGTAGGACACAGCCTGTCCCCTTGACGTCACAGGACACAGGCCCAACTGGACATAGCTAATGTCTTTACTTCAGTCACCTCAACACTCCCTGGGTGGCAGGGTGCAGGGAGGATGGGCTGGGGAGCTGGGGGTAGTGCTGTGTCCAGGGAACCTGGCTCCCAGTGTCCCTAACAATTCAGAGCAAGCCCGGTGCACTCCAGGGTCAAAGGACAGCTAGCAGAACAGACTCACGGGAAACGAGTCTTCCAGATACCCCCCCACCCCACCAGAGGAGCTCAGTGTGGCTCTGTGAGGACAAAGTTCTGAAGCACTGGCTGCTGGCAGGGTCCGATAGGAGCGGCTGGTTAAGGTCCACTCTGTCCTCAAAACAGGACAGGACCTGAGCCGCTGGAGTCCATTGGTGATCTCTGGGCTCTCCTGCTGCTCGCGGGCCTGCAGGCCAGGGGTCAGCCAGCAGTGCTGACCCAGCCACCCAGGCCTCCATGGCCCTTGGGTCCACCCTCCGCTTTCCTATGTCCATGCCCAGCCCTTGTCCATGCCCATCTGGTTCCTGTGGCAAATCACCTGGGCCCCGCGACTGGATTCCGAGAGCTGCTGAGTCACCTGGACCCTGAGAGCCAGTGAGGGAGCTGTGCGGGGGGTAGGAGGGGAAGGACGCCTGTGCCCTCGCCCCTGACTTCGCCACCATGAGGCAGGGAACCTCCCAGTCCACAGGATTGGTGGGTTTAAATAGGACACCAACAAAACACAAGGCCAGGACCGCCCAGCCATGAGTACCCTTGCCTCCAGTTGCCGTGGGCAACTGCTGTCCCCTGGTGCCTGTGCTGTGCCTGGAGCCCAGGGCCTGTGACGTGGCCACGTGTGGAGTCGAGGCGTGAACAGTTAGAAGCCCCAGAGCGCAGCGCCAAGGGCGGTCCTGTTCCCGCCAGCTCTGACCACTCCTTGCCCTGAACACCCTCTGGCCAGCCGGGGATGCTCTGTGCAAAGGAAGCAGAGCCAGTCCCAGCAGAGGTCGCGCCCACTGCTGCTGGCAGGGGACACTGCTGGAGCCTGTGGGAGCAGGGGGCTTCCCATTGCACTGGATGGCGAGGCCAAGCTGCGGGTGCCATCGAGTGGTTTTGGATGTGCCTCTGCCCTGGCATTTGTCCCAGGCATCCAGACAGGGGCACAGCCGTGACTCTCACCTCCAGCAGACCCGACCAACGCTGGGAGGTCAGGAGATGGAGAGGGACGTGGTTCTGGTGCGGGGTCCCTGGCTTCAGGGACTGGAGGACTGGGAGGATAGGCAGGACGTGCAGTCACACACTGTGGCCAGTGTGCTGCTAAGGAGCGCTCCCCACAGGACCCCGGGCTCCTGGCCAGGATGTCTCTGACGCCCTGACAACCCCTTCCTGTTGTGGAAGCTCAAAGTGGCATTGAAAAGCTCAGAGAGGTTTTACTGGGAAAAAAAAATATCGTGCTGCCTGAAGAGGAGGTGGCCCTCAGCAGCAGCCGCCCGGCCCTGAGCCTGTCCCCGCCAGCCAGGCTGACTCCTGTGCCCCTCACTTTCCGGCCCCTCTCCTGTCCCTGTGCTTCAGAAACTCGAAGCTGACTCCTGACACCTCCTCAGATGAGCAGGGAGGCAGTAGGGAGACCCTGGACCAGTCCTGCTCCTGCTCCTGCCGGCGCCTCCACCCCAACGCCCCACCTGGCTTCTGGCCAAGAACAGGCCAATGCTTAAAAAATAAAAAGGTGGGACTTAGGAAGTAGATCCCACAGTGAGCAGCGTTCCCAGTGGGGCAGGGGCAAGTCTCGGGTTCCTCTGAGAACAGGCCTTCAGGGACTAAGGTAACTTGGTGACAGGGCAGGAACCAATCCCTCGGGGGCTCACACCTCTGCAGAGCAGAGGTGCCACTGGGAAGGTCCACGGAGGCTGCTTCATGATGGGCAAGGAGAGGGTCTTCCTGCCTCTTCGTGTCATCCACATGTCACCGAGGGCAGAGGGGACACAGAGGGGCGCACCCTGGAACCCAGCTCCTGGGGATAAGTGGGAGCTCTGTGGGCCAAGTTCTCACCTGGCAGGCTGCTGCTGGGGTCCCTTCATGCCAGGCTAACTTCTGAAGTTAAAGGCTGCTCTGATTTGAATGTGAGTCTCCCAAATTTCAGGGGTTGGAAGCCTGGTCCCTGGGGCCATGTGAAGAGCGGGTGGGGCCTACTGGCAGCAGGTGGCTTTTGTGGGGCCTGAGTTAGTTCTCGAGAGAGTGCGTGGTCCCCCCCCCCACCCCCGGGGGCTCACTTCTCACCCGGCACCCTCTCTCGTGCATTAGCTCCTGCCATTGTGATGCCATCTGCTGTGAGGCTCTCACCAGAGCCCAGCTGGTACTAGTGCCGTGCTCTTGAGTCTCCAGAGCTGTGAGCTAAATAAAACTCTTTTCTTCATAAGTCCCTAGCCTCAGGTATTTTGTTATAGTAACAGAAATGAACCCATACAAGGACCAAGTTTAGGTTAAGGGCTTTGAGTAAGTTAACTAAGATGTAGTTCAGAAGTTTCATAATATGATAAACCTCTAAAAAAGCCTCTTTTAAGATGGTATGCTGCCAAAACACAAGTACCTCATAGGTACTTTTAAGAGTTTAAGTTAATTTTTTTCTAATTCATTCACACTTTTCTTCAAATAGCTCTCTCAAATTTTATTTGCACAAATGCTTCTTAAAGGTTTGCATGGATGAGGCAGAACATGGTAGGCAGAAGAAACTTACCATGGTGTCTTCCCTTGTGTGTCAGCTGTGACACTTGCCAGCTCTGACCTGAGCAAACTGTTTATCGCGCCTGGCTTGTTACTTCAGTAGCAGTGGGGAGAACTGGCAGGTTAACCCAAGCGCTAGGCACACAGTAGGTACTCAGCTAATGCCCGCTGCTACTGCCTGCTTCTAACAGCAAAGGCTCGGGACCTTCCACCAGCAGTCACAGTTTCACTCAAAACGCAACAAGACGGGATGGACTCCTCTCTGTTCTCTAAAGGGACCAGGCTGGGAGGGTTTTTTCTTGTTTTTTGACAGTGCACTTACTATGCTGACTTGAAAAGGAAAAAACGATTCTGCTTTTGTACCTAATTAGGAATAAATAACATTCAAATATCAGACAGAATTAAGTGCTTAAATACACTTAATTTCTCAAACAACAAAAATTTTAGTAGCAATGATCATACATTTTATGTATTCTGGATCCTAAACTCTTATCAGATAGGTGGCTTGGAAATACCTTCTCCTATCCAGTGCACTGTCTCTTCACTTTTTTAAATGGTCATAAATTTAGTTTCTGATAAAATCTTGCTTTTATAGAAATTGACATTGCCAACTTAGTTTTTTTTTAAAGTCTTCAAATTTAGATGCGACAGTATTTCTTATAAAATTTATTGTTTTAAAACCTACCCAAATTATATAACTATTTCTTAAAAAACACAATCTGTATCCAAAAAGGGGGTGAGACCAGAGTCCCATGGGCAGCTGCCTTTGGCTCTGGAGCAGGGGCTGGGCCGCTGGGTCAGGCCGACAGCTTCCTTACCTCCCCCAGGAAGTCATAGGCCTGCTCTGAGAGGTCGAAAGGCTGGTGGGCCCCATCTGGGGACAGAAGAGCACGCAGGGCGCCCCCATGCTCCTGGTTCTGCTTGAGGAAGTCAGCGACGGCCCTCCAGCGAGCCCCCTCGCTCTCCTCTTCTGCCCAGCGCAGCGGGGGCAGCAGCGTGGAGCACAGGAGTGGCCACGCGCAGTCGTGGTAGACCAGGAGGAAGGTGGCCTTCAGGCACTCGGGGTCTCTCTGGGAAAATGCCAAAACCACAAGTGACCAGGACGGCCCACTCGCTGCACCTGAGGCACGACAGCCACCTGGGGGCGGGGTGGAGGGTGCCCTGGGGCCCGGCAGGGGGTGCAGCCGCCCGGGGCAGGAGCAAGGTGGGCAAGAAGGGGAGCTCGGCCCTGCCGGAGCCTCCAGGGCTCCGGAGACCAGGGTGCTGCGGTAGGATGGGAGACAGGGCATGGTCCAGGCCAGACAAGCAAACACAGCAAAGCTGTCAACTCGGCTCCACCACAGCCTATCAGAGCCATGGTCACATCCTGGTGGCAGGGACGGCTGTGTCCTGCATGGGGTCCAGACAAAGGAGACCCCAGGACAAGATTTGCAGCCACACCTGGGTGGGGTGGGGGCCCTCGGTCCTGAGGGTGTCAAAAGCTCCCAGTGACAAGAGTGATGCATACCAGCACCGGCTGCGGTGGGTCTCAGAGGGCCCAGCAGGCCCAGGGCAGAGCTGTCACACGCAGCAGAGCCCATGATGTGTCCCCAGCTGTGCCCATGTGAGCACTGGGGTAGTCCTATGGGACTCAGGACAGTGTCTCGACCCTGACCCCTGGGTTTAGGGGCATTAGCATGTCTTTATCCCTCGTTCCTTGCAGGTGACCACCGCCTCCATTCAGGAACTGGCTGCCGCGGACTGCAGGTCCGAGCAGCCTTCTCGCTCTTCACAGGGACACAGGGAGCTCAGCCACATGTGCCCTGTCTGCGGCCACTTTTGCAGCACAGTGGAGCAGCTGCTTTGAGTCCAAGGCCTCACACGTGCTAAGTGAGTGCTCTATAAATGAGCTTCACCCCCACCTGGAGTTGAGCAGTCCCGACAGAGGCTATGACACCTACAAAGCCAGAAATATTTACTATCTGGCCATTTACACAAAGTTTGTTGCCAGGCGCAGTGGTGCACACCTGTAACCTCAGTTGCTTGGGAGGCTGAGGCAGGAGGATTGCGAGTTTAAGGCCAGCCTCAGCAACTTGGTGAGGCCCTTAGGACTTAAGTGAAATCCTGTCTCTAAATAAAAAGGGCTGGGGATGTGCTCAGTGGTTAAGTCCCTGGATTCCATCCAATCCCCCAAAGAAAAAGGCTGCCAAATCCTGGATTACAGACGTCAAACCCCACCACGGTCCACTGTCCACTGCAAGTTCCATGTGCTGATTACCTCTCAACAGAAGGCAGAGCAAGTACTATTTCCGATACGTGACGCAGTTTAGGCTGGTTTCTCCTTCTCATTCTCTGCTATGGGTATTGAGAGCTACAGGAATTTTTAAAAGTAAGGAACATTGGAGAGCCAGCCAGAAGGGCTGGTTCAGAAACTCCTTCATTTCAGTGAGACTCAGTGACCTGAGATGCCTTTGCACATTCAGACCCGATCACGCACACCCTTCTTGGAATGTGCACTGTGACCACAGTGACATAGTTTCCCTGACAGACAGCAAGCACCACTGTGGCCACTTGGCTGGAGAAGAGCCATTATGGGGCTGGGCGGGGCTCAGTGGCAGAGCGCTTGCCTGGCATGCTGAGGCACTGGGTTCCATCCAGTGGAACATACAAATGTATGTTCAGCAGCACATACAAATAAATGGAGTCTAGTGACAACTAACCAAATATAGGAAAAAAAAGGAGGCGGCATTACTTGAATGCAAACAACAGCGCTGCAAATACGAAGTCAGTGTGTGTGAAAGCCACATTACCTTCTCCGATCTTTTCAACATGCTCTCTCTCTCAGCCCACGAACTCTAGAAAAGCACAGAAAGAGGTCAGTCCTGTGTCCCCGCAGCACTTCTGCAGCTTGTCTCTGAGGGAACCTGCGGGCAGGGCTGGGAACAGCACAGAGTGACCAAATGACACACCTGCTGCCAATCACCAGGTACCAGACCCACACGGCAGAGGTGTGCAAGGTGCCCCAGGAGCTCAGTTCTTATAAGTCAGAACCAACTTAAGAGACAGCGGCAGCCACAAGCCATGCGGTCTGCAGTGCCACAGGCTAGGGCTGTGAGCTGGCACTGAGCTTCCAAGGTAAGACATCAGCGAGAAAACACTGCCAGATGCCACAGTCCCCGACAATCCTGCTGCCATGCGATGCCCATGGATGGGGGAGATAGAGTGAAGCAGTTTTGCAATATTCCAGCCTGCCCACAGGCTTCACAAAAGCTCCTTTAGAGAAATAAGAAACCCTGGGGTAACTGATCCCATGGGGTATGGACTGGAGTTCCCAGCCCCGGTCCTGGCAGCCGGTGAGCCTGGATGGAGTGCGGCCAGCCTCAGGGCTGCCTCCCAGCCTGGGTGCAGGAGGCTTCCCCTGCCGGGGCCTGATTTGTGGTACACCTGCAGGCCGCACCCCATTCTTAGGAGGGAGACTCTGGGGTGCTCATGGACACGGGTACCAGGAAAGAGAGTCTCTATGACAGAGAGGCTGCTCCAGGAGTGATCACAGATGAAGCCACTGTGAGAAGGTTCCGGAGTGTTCAATTTTCACTGCCTCATCAGACATGGTTCCCCACACTACTGACTATTCACCATTGCCTGAAGGTCCTCAAAGGCCTGAAGAGGCCCCTTAAAGAGCCAGAATACTTTACTAATCAGGCCAGGCACCATTCTTATTATTAAAAGCTAATCACATGCTGAGCATAGTGGTGCACAGCTGTAATCCCAGGATTCAGGAGGCTGAGGCAAGAGGATTGCAAGTTTGAGGCCAGCCTCAGCAATTTAGTGAGGCCCTAAGCAATTTAGTGAGACCCCACCTCAAAAAAAAAAAAAAAAAAAAAAAAACCCTAACAAAACTGCACTTATTTAAATACACCAAGAGGTACACACACTTCATCATGTAAATCTGAAGACAATATGGCTTAATGTGAATATCACTGAACAGCTTTAGACCGACTCTGCAGTAAACTCTGACTATTGTTGGTGACATCCTGCACCATCTTTCACTGAGCAGCAGCCAGTGGTCAGCTCTTTCCCACAGCCCTGCTCTGCACCAGGCCCCTTCTTCCTTTCTGCAGCAGACAGAAGTCCCTGCCCCTGGCTCCCTTCAAGTCGGGTAGGCCCACAGAACTAGTGCTGGCCCAGGTACCCTCAGGGCGAAGGCTGTGGAGATCTCACGGACAAACCTCCCTCCGTCCTCTCCCTGTTCCTGCAGGGACAATGGGCAGCAGAGGAGGCTGCTTGTTCTAGTTCTGGATGATGCCCTCAGGGTGGGCCTCTGCCAGCTCGCACTATTGGGGGACCATGGAACAGGGTCTTCGCTGACCCAAGCTGGGCAGGGTCCATGAGTGAGAAGCCAGCCCAGGCCCGTGTGGGCGGCTGGTGAAGCCTTGCTTGTCCTGTCACACAACAGGCCAGGGCAGAAGGCTGGAGAGTGTGGTGCAAACACTCTGCCATTTCTATTATTTATCAGACAAAAATTCACTATGGAAAAATTAAGACAATACAGATTAAAATGACCCATGACCCAGAGGCCATCACTGGTAGTTTCCTGGAGCATCATCTTCCAGATGTTCTCACAGATCCCCCGCCCATGTAAGTAACACGTAACCACATGTACCCACATCTGCGCACACGAACGTGCACACACGCATGCAGCTCTCTCTGTGGATACACCACCCACATGTACCCAGTGTGTCCCAAACGAGGTATTTTTCCTTTATGTTGCAACAGACTGCATGGCTTTCTCCTTGTGTGCTCCGTGGCCCAGCCTGTGGCCTAACTGGCTGCACCCAGCTGGCCCTCGGTGACAGCCCTGCTCGGCCCTGATGAACTCCGGGGCCAGTCAGGTCACTGCACGTTTCTAAGCCATCTGCTTCTCAAGGACACGCAACCGTCGGCTAGCCTGGCCCTGAGGTCCCCATAACAGAGACGTTCCTGTGGCGAAAAGGCCCAGCCCTCAGTGAACAGCTGCCCTGCGCTAGTGACTTCAGAGGGAAGCAAGACCAATACTGCACCGTCCAGTACAGCCCCAGGGGACCATGCAAGTGGCCATGGCCATGACCTTTTTGCTGAAAAAGGTCTAAAGAGAATCTTCTTATTCCCCCACCCCAGTCCCGCCAGCACGCAGTCAGCTGCAGGTCTGCCGGGGATCTCCGGGGCCTTCCACGTTTGCTGTCAGGCCCTCTGACCACCCTCCTAGCCACTGAGTCCCCAGAGCCTGGCCACCTCCTTCCTGCACATGGGCTGAGGAGGAGCCCGCCTGCAGCACAAGCCTGGCGGGAACCACTCCCAGTGCCCGTGCCCTCCACACTGGGTGGGCAACCTCGCCCACCCTCCGTCGCTCCCTGGCCTGCACCCAGCGTGCCAAACCAGAAAACAGCTCTCCTCTAGAATACTCTCCACTGATTCCTTCCTGCTTGGAATGTCTGCTCAGCGTCTTCACCCGCCCTCAGTGAGTTGAAATCCCTGCTGGCCCAGCCCAGAGCTCCTTAATGAAGCACTGCTGCCTTCTTTAAGTCGCCATGGCCCAGGGCACCGTCCTGCTCTGGGCATGCACCTGGCATGAACATGGGTCCTCTAATGTTTGTTAATCCTGACGTATTAGCTTGAGCCACGGGGACCCGCCATCTCTTAAAGCCAAAGCCACTGGACACTGGAGATGTCGCGTGCTCTGGCCTAACGTCCCTGCTGTTCTAGACACAGCAGCCCGTGTGAACTGGCCCTCAGGAGCGCCGCGTGCTCTGACTCGCCTCTGAGAACTCAGCTGGCGGATTTCCGCTTTTAGGACGTCACTGGTGGTCATGTTAAGCCCAGAAAGAAGTAGGCACAAAAATGCCATAGGGACCACAGGTACCTCGTGCTGCTGGGTCAGGGGGGCAGCCTGGCAAGAGCTTTTACTCTGACAGCAGAACAGTCCTGGGAGACGCCATCTACTGAACAGGTGACAGAGCTAGGTGACAGAGCTCACTAAAGCAAAGCCAGCAGGTGCATGGGCACCATCTACCCACCCTGAGGGCGTCCATCACGTCGGGCTGCTCCAGGAGCTGGGGGAAGGTGGCCAGCATGGGGTGACTAATCAGATCTGAAAGACACACCACAGAGTCAATGCACCTCTTTGCCCTGCGTCTAAAAACACTCACATTAAATGATTGGGCCAAATGATTTGTTAACACCCGCCACACACCTTGACCTCCAGGAGGCTCAACACAGTGCCCCCGACACCCCCTACCCCGACCCCGTTGTCCTGTTTCAGGGAGTTTAAAGCGATTCCTGCTAGGGTGCGGGTCACTAGGCTCTCAACAGGGAGGCTGGGAAGTTTATTTCTTCTCCTGGGGTTTCTTTCACATTTCCACCCCTTCCTCCTATGAGGGTGGCCTGGCAAGAGGAACTTCCAGTTAGGTAGCCTTGCTCCCGGAGGGTGGGCAGGAGCCAGGAAATGCCAGGGGAAGGAGAGGGAGCTGCTGCTCAGGGTGGCTCCAGCCCTTGGGAAGGACCCCAGCCTTGGACAGGTGCCAGTGGGTGTTGGTGGGTGAAAATGGAAGGATCCAGAACTGGAGGGCCTGGCCCCACGGCTACAGACACATAGGACAGCACTGATGGCCCACAGGAGGGCGGCACAGGAGGCAGCTGGCCCAGGCCCCATGCACTGTGCTGTTGTCCAGTGCCTGAGCCCGGCGACTCCTGCAGCAGCAGCAGGTCACCTCTGACAATTCTGGAGGAGGAATCCTTGGGGTCCACTGCCAAGGCACCAGCAGCTGGTATCTGGCTTCTTACTGTGTGGCTCCCCTGAAGAAGAGGAATGCTGGGGCCCACGTGAGGAAGGCGGGGAAGGTCGGGAAGGCACGTTCCCTGCACCAAGCTCCTCTAAGGGCACCTAGGCCCTTCATATGGGAGGCACCTATCCCCAGTCACTTCTCCAGGTCCCACCTCTTAACACCACTGCTGCAGCAACACTTGATACACAGAGGGTCTTCTGAAAGGGCAGATCTATTCTATAATTTTGTGTCCTCACTAAAGAAAAACCCCTCCTCTTGATCTTATTATGCTTATTCTGATGATCAAATGCAGTCAGCCATCTTGAGTGATCTTCTCACCCACAGGAGGGACTGACTAATAAACCTCATTCTCTTCAATAAGTCATGTCACACTGGGTGTGGTGGCCCACGCCTGTAATCCCAGCAACCAGGGAGGCCAAGGCAGGAGGACCACAAGTTCAAAGCCACCCTCAGCAACTTAGCAAGGCCCTAAGCAATTTAGCAAGACCCTGTCTGTAAATAAAAAATAAGAAGGGCTGGGGATGTGGCTCAGTGGTAGTATCAAAAAACAAAAACAAAAAGAAGTTGTGTCACTTGTGAAGTTTTTCTAGAGTCATTAAAATAAACTCAACAGGCTTAATGATCCTCCCTTAGCGTATGGCCTTGCTAAAAAATGGCTGCTAGGGCTAGGATTGTGGCTCAGGGGTTAAGTGCTCGCCTCGTTCAGGCGGGACCCGGGTTTGATCCTTAGCACTACACAAAAATAAAGGCATTGTGTTGTGTCCATCTACACCTAAAATAAATAAATAAATATTTTAAAAAAAATGGCTGCTGACTTTGAGCTGCCAGGTACCAGGTGGTAATTTCCTGGGTGTGGACTCTGTCTAACAGGAGTTGGGCTGCTCTTTCACTCACTCTCCTGTCCCCTCTGGCCTGCCTTCCCTGGTGTCCCTTCAGCTCCTGCAGCTTTCCTGCCTGGGCCTTCAAGTACGCCATCCCTCTCCCGAGAAGGGACCCTGTTAATCTCCTCTCCACGCTTCCTTCCTCCAGAGCACTTCCTGTGGAGGCGGAAACCCTGCACTGCTGGGTTGAGGGGCAGCCATGCCTCTGTCACTCACCAGGGCCAGCACCACGTCTGGCACATGAGACAGGACACATCTGCTTACTCGTTTATTAATGAGTTCAAAGGCGATCCAATAAATTTAAACTATTTTTCTTTTTAGAGGCAATTCTGGTAACACATTTCTCTCTCATTGTCAATTCATTCATGTAAGAAACTTGATTTCCTAAAATTATTGGACTTGGAAAAACTTCAAACTTAAAGAAGCTGTAAGTAAAACTAGCGCCCAGAACCCGGAACACTCCTTACTGGATACGCTGGTTTTATTCCACTGGCACTTCCACTTCATGCATTAAGAACCAGCTATTTGGGGTGATTCTGGTTTCATCCCCCAAAGATGCAGGGAGAACTTATGGAACAAAAACAAATGATTCAGAGACAGAGAAAATATGATTATATCTGTGTTTTAGGATCTCCAACCTCCGGAATTTAAAATGAGAATATGTGAAAGAATTTACATGCACTTGAGCTCACGAAGTTCAGTGTTCTGAAGGAGTCCCACAAAGGAAGGGCCAGGTGCACTTCTAATATGGTGTTCCCAATGTCACATTTACAGGCAGAAGACAGAGGGTGGCACGGGTCAAACACACTCAGGAGCACAGAGCATGGACACACAGGAAACCACGCAGGCCCCTTACCAGTACTCTGCAGGCTCATCCTGTCCCTGAGGAGCACATCTCCAAGAATTTGTCGATAAAATATCAGCAGGTGGACGTAGCACATCCCTCCGATCAGTGTTTCTGGCAGCAGGCTGTTACGGAAGGACAAAGAGGCAGTCACTAAACAGCCCCTAGGCTGGCCAGCCGACAGGGCTTTTTACTGTAATTACTCTAAGGAGAGGCTGCAAGTTTTGCTTCATTACTGGAAACATTTTAACAACCTAAAGGTGAAACTTCCACTCCAGCTGGCCACATTAAACTCCACACAACTTGTATTTTAGGTGACACTTTGGAGTCTCAGCTCTGAGTCGCCATGCTGGCCTACACGCCCACATCAAAGGTCAAGTAAAAAGTCATCAATTACATGTTCAGGAGAGCAGGGGATTAGGGAGCTACAGGTTGTAACAGGGTATGTGCTGCCACGCCTAGCTGGGAGTGCAGAGGAAATGCCAGATCAGACAGGGCAGGGTGGGACACGGGGGTGGGACAGGCCTGTGGCATCCTGACTTGGCCACTTCCTGATTGTGGATTAATCAACTTTTCTCCTTGTGCTTTCGTTTCCTCGTTTGTGGAATGAGCTGCTACCTGCATTTCAAGGAACTGGGTGGTTAAAGGTGGCCTGTGTGGAAGGCCTGGTACAGGGCCCGAGATGGGGCAGGGACTCGGGGTGGACAGAAGACTCAGTACTGAAGTTCAGTTGGTATCGGTTTAGAATAGACGGTTGTGACTTTAGGATATGACCCACCACTCCTATGGTGACCACAAAGACACCACCTCCAGAACAGACACCAAGGAAACTGAAAGGGAACCAACTGTGTCACTATAAAAATCACTTCAACACCAGGGGAAGCAGGAGCGGGAAATCAGGACAGAAGCTCCAGGACACTCAGAGAACAACCGCCCAGGGCAAGGCCTGCCCGCCAGCGACCACTTTATTTATTTATCTGGTGCTGCTGGGGCTGGAACCCAGGGCCTGGGCACACTGGGAATGGGCTCTGCCACTGAGGCCATCCCCAGCCCCGACCAGCAATGACCTTAAGTGTAATAGATTAAACCCCCCAAAATTCAAAGCCACAGGTTGTCAGAATGGATACAAAACGAGATCCAACTATATGCTTTCCTATAAGAGACTCACTTTTACACTCAGAAGTTATAAAAGAGATCTTAATTTTATAAATTAATCCTCTATCTTAACTCCAGAGTTTTTGAACAATTATCCTCGGGGCCACATTCAGGCTCCCAGCTGGCTGGAAGGAAATGGTGATCGTGACCCTGAGCTGGCCTGAGCGAGGGGATCCCCGTTCCTAAGCTTCCTGGGAACTGGAGCAGCACCTTGCCCACTGTCCAGAGGCATCGAGGCATGGTGCAGGCCAGCTCTCCCTCCCCCCACTCCAGGCAGGAGCAGCCGCTGCCCTCTTCGAAGCCACTCAGGTTCCCACGTCTACTCCTGACCTACGTACGAGTCGCAGACTGGCAGCCTCAGTGCCCCATGTGCACCCAGCAGTCGTGCTGTGACTCCAGGGGCTGCTCTGCCTCCGGCCCCTGTGGCCCGTGTTCCAGCTGCTGCTGAGTAACAGTGGTCGCTGTGCTGCACAGGGGAAGGGTGGAACCCTCCTTCCTTCCTTCCTTCTCACCCCCTCGTTTGCTGCCCACCTCTCTGTTCATCTGTCTGGCAGGCACGGCACTCCCACAGCGGGCACGCCTTTCCTTCTGGCACCTTCCCACTCCATGAGGCAATGCTGCTTAACTTTTTTTTTTTTTTTTAATTCCTTTAGAGAAACCTCCTGATTTTTCCAAACCTAAGATGGCCAGAAAGTTCTGTGTCACCAAAGGTTAGCTGAGTTGAAGAAGTAAGAACATATCCTCTTGACCTCGCACGGGGACCAGCAGTCTCTGGTGGCAGAGGTGCTGTGATTGGGGTGAATGGGCCTCAGATAGGCCATATCCTATTTATTTTTAGCAGTAATATAACAGCATTAAAAGAGAGGAAAAGAATGCATCAAAAAGGCAAAGGGAAGTCCATTTCCAGCACCGCCACACACACGTGCACATAGCTTGCTTCTATAGGCCAGCGCTTCTTGGTGCTCAGAACTCAAGAGTTCAAACTCGGAGCTTCCCCTCCCCTAAGGGGCTGAGAACCTGATCTCTGCAAATTGAACCCTTTGTATAAGAGCTCCAGAACGAGAAGGGTAATTCCTATTTAACCCTGAGATCAAGGCTAAACAATATAGAGCACTAAGTTAGATCTGGAACAGTTGCAGAGTCAGAAAGCCAAGCCTTGGGGAACCTGAGACACCTGTGTGCTCCCTGCCACACTGACAGCTCCCCCCAGCCTGTCCCAGCCCAGCTAGCTCGCTGAACAGTCTGCTGGGCCCCTGCGCAGGACCCTGGAGCTCTCTCCAAGAAGCACGGGTCTGCCCGGCTTCACCTGCATTTTCAAGGTCTCCTGACACCCACAGGCTACACTCATGTAAGGCTGTGGGCTGGGCAGCTAGGGCCCTAGGGGACGATGGGCTCTGAGACAGACACTGGGCTTCCTGCTCTTGGCGCTGCTGCTCCACTGTTCTGTGCTCGCTGGCGTCCTGGAAAGACCCCTCCTGTCTCCTGTGAGCAGAGACTTGGCTGAGCCAAGGTGGAGCTAGTAGGCAGGGCAGGTGGGGCTGGAGGTGGATGCACCTTGGAAAGAGAGGAGGGGGCTGCAGGTGCCACACTCGTTCCCTTCTCTCTGCAGGTAGCAGTATGGGTGGCGAGGATGCCCAGTTGGGTCAGTCCTGCCTTTGCCCCTCCAGGTGCTCAGGCAGGGCAGCCACATCCTAAAGCTCACATCCAGCCTCTGACCTTGACCTACGTACACCGCAGCCCATGGTCCACGGCTGTGGAAAGGTCTAGGGCCTCTGGCTTCACTGCATGGCCTGCTGTCGGTGAGCCAGACTGTCCCTGGGTCACACCAGCAGGGTGCCCAAACCCACCCTCAGCATCACCAGGGCGCACATGGCAGGATCCCGCCATGTGCAGAGGCAATGGCAGGACAGCCCTCAAGTCTGGGTAAGTGGCAGGGGCGGCAGCAGCAGGGCTCCTGAGAGGCGTGCTCTGACACCAAAGGTCTGGGTGCCCGTGTACACTACATTCAAGCGAGAGCCTCAGTCCCTGAGGTTGGGGACAAGGACCCAGGGCCTTCTTAGTAACCCAACACACAGAAGAGTGCTCCTAGTCTCATCCACCCCTGGCACCACGGTCAAACCTGACCTTGAGATGGTGAAAGGACCTAAAAGCTAGTATCTGGAGCCACAGAAACTGCCGGAAGCGCTGCACTGACAGGGCTGCATGGGTGCCCTGGGTTCCCGGAGGAGCGGGAAGGCCCTCTCATCCCTCCAATCAGTTAACACCTGTTTTAAATTCCTCAATCCTACCAGCTGTGTTGTACCTCTTCATTGAACAAATTTCAGGATACGGCACCATGTATCTACCTGGTGTGCACTGACATTTATTTGGATATAAAATAATTATGATATAGATAATTATAGCCAACACCATTGTGTTTCCCTATAGCCAGGGACTATAAATATGCACTAAGTGTTTTATATACTTGCTTTCAATTAAACCTCATTACAGCTGGAGGGAACTGATATTGCTATTATCCCCATTTTAAAGAGGCAGCCACTGAAATCCCAAGAGAAGGTTACGTGACTATAGGGCATCGAGTGAGAACTGGAAGCTCTGGGATCTCCCCAGGAAAAGGCAAATGAAACCACGGTGAGAAACTGCTGTTTACTTTTTAAACTGGTCTAAACAGAAAACCATACCATATGCTGCCAAGAACACAGAGTCACTGAAACCCGTGCACAGTGAGGGTGAGACGGTCAATGGCACAGGCGTTCAGGGAAGCAGCCAGACCAACACCAGATGTCCCGGCAAACCCTCTGCTAGGCAGTCCTACTTGAGATGTAGGTAGCCTCACGTCCACGCATGCAGAAACGTATATGCAAATATTTAGAGCAGGTTTATTTATAGTTACCCAAACCTAGAAAAACCCAAATGACCACCAACTAGAGGATGATAAACACATGGTGGCATGTCCATCAAATGCAGCAGTTACCATTTAGAATGAACAGGAACAAATCACTTAACACAGGCAACAGTGTGGACGAGCCTCAGATGTATGATGGTCAAAGACGCCAGACTCGCAGGCCGCATGAATCCACCTACGGCATCTGGGAAAGGCCAAAGTGCTGGGGAAGAAAACTGAGGAATGCTTCCCCGAGGCCGGGGCTGGGAGCTGACCACAGAGGGACAAAAGAGAACCTCTGAGAGCAAAGGGAGTGCTCTTTGGATTGTGGTGATTGTCACGTGATCGGTACATTTGTCAAAACTCCAGGAACTGCAACCCCCAAATCATAAATTTTACTGCATGCAAGTCAAACCTAAATAAAACTAACATTAAAAAAAAAAATTCATACTGTAGTGACTTGGCCACATCAGTGTTTATGGCAGCTCAATTCACAGTAGCCAAGCTATGGAACCAACAGATGAATGGATGAAGAAAATGTGGTATCTATACACACAACAGAGCATTACTCAGCCTAAAGAAGAATGAAACTATGGCATTTGCCAATAAATGGATGGAACTGGAGACTATCATGCTAAGTGAAATATGCTAGTCAGTCCCCAAAAAACAAAAGGCCAAATGTTCTCTCTGATAAGCAGATGCTAACACACAATAAGGGGAGGGGAGGGAAGAAGAAAAGTTCATTGGATTAGACAAAGAGGAATGAGGGGGAGGGAGAGGGGCTGGAAATAGGAAAGACAGCAGAATGAGTGGGACGTCACTTTCCTGTGTTCATATATGAACCCACGACCAGTGGAACTCCACACTATGTACAACCACAAGAATGGGAAGTCGTACACCATGTATGTAGGATATGTCAAAATACATTCTCCTGTCCTATAAAACCAAAAAGAACAAGTGAAAAAAGATTTCCCTGAAGATAGGCCCAGGCATTGGTCAGTCTCATTTGTTCAAAAGTTGCTGAAGGATTTATTACCAAGTCTGTCACTTGAGCTAAGTGGTAAAGAAGAGTAAATGATGCTAAGCTTTATTATTTTTCTATTTCTCTTCTGTTCTTTGGCAAAAAATAATTAATGGGGGAAAAAGTAACTGACAAGAGACAGCCAAGCAGGGGGGACCCAAGGCAGATGCGACCTGGGGCCGAGTGCCCGCGGGCACTGCCTGGGAAGCAGGACGCACCTGAGCATGCTCCGCGACCTTTGGGTGAGAGACCTCAGTTTCACCAGGAGTTGAGGCTGCCTCCGCATGGTCATCATCTGCTGGAAAACACTGCCTTGCGCTGTCAAAACAGAAACAGACCCACAGCTGTCAGCGCTCGGAACGGGCGTTTGGTAAGACTATTAAGTGAGAGGTCAGCAAACTGGTGGTTACAGCAGGCAGGAGGCGCCCACACCCCTCCGGCTGTCAGAAGAGATCGGGCGGTGACAGCAACCTGGGGCCTCCCTACAGCACCCCCTGGCCACTAGGGCAGATAGCCGCAGCAGCACACAGAGAAAGGGGGAAGGGCACATGCGGCCCCAGGAAGAAGCACCTGCACCCCAAACCCCAACTCCTTCCTGTTTCCAGGAGGAGAGAGCCTGGCACCGGGGCAGCAGCCAGGGTTGGTGTCCTGGACCACACAAGGACGGGAGGGCTGAGGCGTGCGAGGGGGCTCCAGCCGTCAGCCCGTAGCTCCCCGAGGGAGGGCCCATCTGTGCTGCCCTCCACTCCCTTCCCTAGTGTCCCCTGGCCAACAGACATACTGATGGGTGCTCCATCTTCCTGGAGGGTGGCTGGAGGGTGAGGTGGCATGCATGTCACGATTTCAATGCCTACACGCCCTGACCCTGAAATGGGCCATCTCTGAGGCAGCCGGCTTCACTCACTCTGTACCTGCCACAGCATCAGCTCAGCGTTCAGCGACAGAACTAACGCAGGGCCCCATTTCTCATGATTTTCAACATTATAGTCTTACATGTGCTGCCAAAATAATAATCACTTAGATAAAAATGACTAAGATCACATCACCAAATGGCACAGCTTAAAACATGTGAATCCAAGTAGAAACTGTCATGCTTACTGGAATATGGCTGCCTTCTCTGAAGCCTCTGGCATTTGTTTCATCTTTAAGGAAGAGGAGGTGCCACGGTGTGGATCTGAGGTGTTCCCCAAAGGCCCACAAATTAAAGGCTTGGTCACCAGCCTGTGGCACCGAGGGAGAAGGTGTGGGACCTATAAGAGATGGGGCCTTATGGGAGGAGGCTAGGACACTGGTCAGTTGAAGATACTGGGCCCCAACCCTTCCTCTGAGTCCTGGCAACCATGAGATGAACAGGCCTCCTCTGCCATGTGCTCCCACCATGACGTCACAGGCTCAAAGAACCGGCCAAGCAATCATGGACGGAAACCCGTGAAGCAAAATAAACCTCTTTCTTCTGAAGTTGATTATCTCAGGTACGTTGTCACAGTGACGGAAAGCTGACTGACAGAAGGCAGCGCCCCACTGCGTACCTCTTCTGGACACTGAAGGGTCCACTTCAACACCTTTTTCATAAGGAGTGCCACCATTCAAGAAGAGCTCGTAAGTTCTGTGAAAGAATAACATACTATGATGGCTGCGCATGGCGGGCATTCCGTAGACACCCGAACCAGAAGTGAAACATTTTTAGCACAAATGTATTCATTCTATTTATGTCTCATTGATGAATGAGAATGACAGTGTCGACCCTTCCATGGGGTGTCATCTCAGCCAAGAGACTCTGTCCCAAGCTCAACCCAGGAAATGTATTTATACGAAAATGAGAAAGATTACTTTTTGTTATTAAGATGGGCCTGAGGCTGTAGCTCAGTGGTAGAGCACTTGCCTTGCACACGTGAGGCACTGGGTTCGGTCCTCAGCACCACATAAAAATAAACAAATAAAAATAAAGATGTTTTGACTTGAATGACTTGTTAATAGCAAGTAATTACTGTTTTTAAATGTGTTGAATCAATATTTGAAATTAAGCCATTATGAATTTATATGATTTTTAAAATAAAACAGTAATACAGATCGTTGTAAAATGTTGTAATGGGGGCTGGGGTTGTGGCTTGGAGGTAGAGCGCTTGCCTAGCATGCGTGAGGCACTGGGTTCGATCCTCAGCACCACATAAAATAAAAAATAAAGATATTGTGTTTACTTATAACTAACAAATAAATATTTAAGAAAAATGTTGGAATGGCATAGACAGGACACGTAAAAAGTGAAAAATTCCTCTGTCCTTCCCCCTAGTTCAGTAAGTCTCCTGCCCTGTCACCCACCCTGTGACTCCCTGTGCCTCATAATACACATCAGAATGCTTCCCTATCGACCGAGCTCCACCTCCTAGGAAATAACTGGGACCTCACTTTGCCAAGGTGGAATTTTGGATGTTTCCTTATTTTTTTTTCTTCTAAGTATAAATGAAAATCCTGAACATATTTTTTAAAGAATCATAAGAAACTTGGGTTTCTGTATTAACTCCTGATAACAGGGCGCCCTCCTGCTCCGGCTAGGATGAGGCTAGAAACTAGGGTTCAGAACTTTCACGTCTGCCCAGTGGTAAGGAGGCTGTGCAGGGCATGTTATCCAAGTTAATCCTCACCAGGAGCTTGTGGGGTAGGAATTATTCCCCTAGATTAAAGGTGGGGGGAATTTGGATACTATGGCGCATACCTCCTGTTATACAGGCAGTGTGGGACCCAGCACCCTGAGTTTCTGTAATGACAAATTTAGGATCTTGATCCCCATCCTCCCTACTGCTTGTCCATCTGTAGCCCTCTGTGAATGTCTTGTTTATATCCTAGACTTAGATCTTTATTTTCCCCATTTAAATATTCATATGAGCTGGGTGAGGAGGCACATGCCTATGATCCCAGTGACTTGGGAGGCTGAGGCAGATAGATCACAAGTTCAAAGCCAGCCTCAGCAACTTAGTGAGGTCCTAAGCAACTCAGCGAGACTCTGTCTCAAAATAAAAAAATAAAAAGGGCTGGAGATGTAGCTCAGTGGTTAAGCACCCCTGGGTTCAATCACTGGAACCAATAAATAAATAAATAAATATTCAGATGATCTTTTACTTATTAATTTTCAAGGGCTCTTTTTACATTAGGGCTAACAACATTCCAACTTTGTGGTATGCATGATGATATTTGCTTCTAGCTTGCATTATGCTTTTAAAGTTAAAATTTGCTTATAGGAGGGCTGAGGCTGAGATAGAACACTTGCCTAGCAAGTGTGGGGCCCTGCGTTCAGTCCTCAGTACCACATAAAAATAAATAAATAAAGGTATTGTGTCCAACTACAACTAAAAAATAAATATTAAAAAAATTGCTATAATTTCAATGTCCTACACAGATTCGCAGAGGACCTGGGGACCCTGGACTTAGCTTTCGCACTGTTTTCATCATGGTGGAATGTGCCAGTACTTCAGGGAACAGTCCCAGCAGACAGACAGTGCAAGCATATTCTAGAACACGTCCTATGTGTCCTTCTTCCTCTCTGGGTGAGAGTGCGTGTGTTGCTTTCATATTTTACTTTATACAACACTAAAATCAACATTAAAAGCCCTCGCCCCAAAAGCTGTTGACATGCCAACAGAACAAATCTGAGTTCCTTGATCCTAAAAAAAGAACTTCTACAAAATCACACAACTGCTAGGAATACACAGCGCACTTACTTTGCTGGTATTGGAACGCCACTGGCATCGAAGAGCCTGAGAAACACCCAGCCGCAACTTAACTCTCCTCTCTCACCCGTTGACTAGGAAATAAAACAAGTCTGAGAAACAACATCTGAACGAGTCAAATTATAAGCACATGCAAGCCCCTGAAAGGAACAAGGCCAGTATCCCCCCTTAGGGCTAAGCAGTTCTGCCCCAGAAAATAAAATGAAACGTGGTGGGTCCCACGGTAGAGCAGAGGTGGCACTTTAAGTGATGCTCACATTTTGTCAAAATTTCCCTTGAAAATCCCTGAAACTGATGATGTGCCAACAGGTGCCTCAGGAGCTGAGCACTTCCTGTGGCATCACCCAGAGGCACATGGGTGCTCCTGGATCAGCAAGCTCTGTCCCCCTGCAGTGGACTGTGGGGATTCAGCATGCAAAGGCCTTGACACCTGGAAGTCTGCCCCACTGTTCACTGCCAGAGGCCACTGGGCCTGGCTCCAGGCTGCTCCTCTCCTCGCTCTGACTCATCTGCGACTCCCCTGGGTGTACTTGTCCTAAAGAAACGCGGGATGATGCAGTACACAGGGTACCTGTGGTGGCTCTGGGCTACGAGGGGCCGGGTTCCTATACTGCATTCAGATGCTGCTAGGGGGTGGGAGATGGGGGGCTGCTAGCACAGCCACACCTCAGCTCCAGCAGTTCACATGACACCATGCTTCTGGTGTTCTCTGCACAGAACCGCCACTTGGCCAGGTCTCACAATAAGAATTGCTGACTGTAGGGCCAGGTGCACTGGGTCCTGGGGTTGGAGTGCCACGGTGCTTCTGATCACTTTCTGAAAACCCCTTCTGTTCTGAATTTCCGTTCTTTAGGAGCTCTGGCGTTCACTGGTGCTACAACATGTAAGCAGGTCCTGTTCATCTTAAATGCCACTGAGAAAGCAGCACTGCCTAAGAATCATGAGCACTGCCAGCTCGCTCTGCCAGAGATGAAAATCCCACCCAGGGAGACCCACACTCCGGCACTCATTTTTTTTTTTTCCTTGTATTGGGAACTGATCCCAGGGGTGCTTCACCACTGAGCCACATCCCCATCCCTTTTACTTTTTTATTTAGAGACAGGGTCTCACTAAGTTGCTTAGGTCCTCTCAAAGTTGCTGAGGCTGGCTTTGAACTTGCCATCTTCCTGCTCAGCCTCCTGAGTCGGTGAAATCACAGGCCTGCACCACGGCACCTGGCCTGCCAATTCCCTTTTAACTGGTATATTATAAAGTGACATTTATATTGCGTCTGACATACATTGCGAATATAAGAAATTCCAAGTTCAAATAATATTCCCAGGTCTGGAGATGAAGAATTGGACCTGATAAAACAGTCGCCATGGAGCAAGCATGGCAAGATGCCAGTGACCTGGAACAATAAAGAAACGTGGGTTACTGACCACAGTGCACAGTGGGAAGGGGCGGTCTGCCCCGTCCAAGGCACAAGGCTTGTGCCTCTGCATTACCACAAAGGTCTCTTAAGGAAAGTTAAGAGCAGACGGACTGACCCATCCACACCACTGACTTGGTAAACACACTCAGCTCCCTTGTTGAGGGAAACATCTTTCTCTTCACTTACTTTTCTCCGAGCAGGGCTAACATACAACGTGTGCGGCAAACCGCCCCCGAGGTGTTCGAGGCCCACTTGGCATATGTTATAAGGTTTTTATGCCAATCACTGTTCATTTTAAACAGAATTGAGTGGCTGGGCACACACGTCTGCTGGGCTTTCCTGATGCCTTCCTGGAACAGGCCCCCTCCCCTTGGGCTCCTCCTACCCCTCTCCGTACACAGCACATCCTCCCTTTCTTGCCTATAAAACCCTACCCAGTCTTTAAGGTCTAGTTTTCTTTTACAAAACCTCCTGAGGCTCAAGGGCTAGAATTAACTTCCCCCTCCTCTGTGTTTCCCAAAGCACTTGGAGCCCCATATCCTCACAGCCTGCCTGAGCCGGAGTAATCCATAGTGCCCGCCCCACAGGGCAACTCTAAGGATTGAATAAAGCGGGGACCCAAGGGCCTGTGCGTGGCTAGAGCATCCTAAGTAGAGAGCATTCTTATTATTTGCAGCTGTGTTTCTTCCCCACTGACATACAAGTAAACCCTCATGCACCTAGGAACAATGTGGGCACGTAACGGATGCCTCCGTTCATTCAGGAAGGTGACAAGCACTTAGTTATTCCTCCCAAAGCTCACCTTTATATCCTGAGAAAGCATGACACACAGCTGTGCGTCACAGAACTGTAAAATGACAGGCCCAAAGATATGTGGTGTGTCTCCCTGGAGGCAGGGAGGTCAGGAGGTCAGGAGGCCACGCTCACTTTCAGGCATTGTGCTGTAGTCAAGCAAGGATGCCTGCAGCACCCAGAGAGCAGCGGGCCTTACTCACAGCCAGTGCCCTCTCGATGAACCCCCATTTGTGTTAAGATCTTTATTAGGAGAAGGGTAATTAGGGTGCAGTAATAAAGGGAGTTAGTTGTGGGAGGGAAGTAAACACTCAAGTAATGAAACCTGGGGGTGGAAGTAGGTGAACTACAGACAATTCGTATTATAAAAAGAACAGAGAGACATCTTGGA
Organism: Callospermophilus lateralis; assembly: GCF_048772815.1. Taxonomy (NCBI): domain Eukaryota; kingdom Metazoa; phylum Chordata; class Mammalia; order Rodentia; family Sciuridae; genus Callospermophilus; species Callospermophilus lateralis. The sequence goes on from NC_135318.1 coordinate 93,418,373, forward strand.
TTCACTAGCATCCATCCCTACGAGCCTGACTCAGTGGTATAAACCTTAACCTCATTCCAGTTCTGACAGTCTGGAGTGTACTGGTTCTTTAGGCGTCACCTTTCATTCATCAGAGGAAAACACAACTGTCATTAGTGCAGTCGTAAGACTCCATTTCTGAAAAAACACTTCACTTCCTAAATTTTATCTTCTTGTCTGCATTTTTCATCAAATGGGCATTTCCTAAAATTTAAATCCAATGAATAGGATGATTCATTGGAATTATAACCTTGGTGGGTCAGAAACACAAATAATTTTAATCAAAGTCCTCCTAGAACAGTAAAGAATCTAAGGGTTCACATGAGGCTCCATGTGTTCTGTGCTAAATGTGACGCCTCCACAGCCTCGTCTCAGGTCTTAACTGCTGACCGCCCAGGAGGAAAGAAGGGTGTTTCCCGTTCTGCTACTCAGCAGATTTCTTACCTGGGGAGAAAAGGTCCAGGTTTTGGGCTTTTTGGGTTGCCACGTGGCCCTCACAGTGTGAATGTTGCTCAGGACCTGAAAGATTTTCCGATTTCAGATCAGGCTGTAGGAAGTTCTTTGAAACATCACCCTTCCGAGTCCCAGATAATTACCAGTGGCTATATTGGTCAGGGCAGAGGGAGAGGAAGGGGTTCCATTTTTTATTTCATGCAGTTCTGTAAGATCTGGGTTTCTTTCTACATCCAATATAGTATGCATCTAACTTTTCAAACAGTGAAAACAAGAGTCCCAATACTTCTTAATAAAACAATGAAGGAACTGATAAAATAGATTCAGATTTGTGCTCTTGTGACAGTAATAAACCATATCAAGTGAATACTCAATATCTGAGATATGCTTACTAGAAGAGGAAGTGACACTTCAGGTAGAAACTCAGAAGCCTACAGGATTAAAATAGAAGATCTAACCCTTGTGTCATCGGAGTCCCAGAGGAGAGGAGTTTAAAAGGTACTGTAGGAAATAATGGCTGAAAAATCCCCAATTTCAGCCAGACAGAAACCTACAGATTTAAGAAGCTGAGCAAATTCCAAACAGGGGAGACCCAAAAGGGTTTGTGCCAGGTACACCACACTTCTAAAGTAAACAGGAAAAAAAAAAAAAAAACAAAAAAACCCACTGAAGGTAGCAAGAGAGAAAAACAGCCAGGTTAAGCCAGAGGAATGACTCAGATGGCAGTGAGTGTCTCAGCAGAAACCAGAGGCCAGGAAGAGGTAGCACCACGTTGTTTAAGTGGTAGACGAAAAGAACTGTCAACCCAGAGTCCCACATCTAATGGAAAGGTCCTTTAGGGAGGAGGGGAGACAGATACTCAGATAAAGCTAGTTTAAGAGAATCTGTCACCCTGAAAGGATGGTTAAAGGACACTCTCTGTACAGAAGGGACAACAATCTAAAGAAGGAATCTTGGAACATCGGGAAGGAGATCAATGGGAACAGTAAAGATCTGACTAGATACTACAAATTTTCTCAGTGGATGGTTGAAGCAAAAATTGTAAGACTGGGTGATGTGGTTTCAGTGTATGTACAGGAAATGTGCAAGCCAGTTGTGAGTGAATGAGGACAAAGAGAATTAGAGAGAGGGACAGTCTCTGCCTCTCTCTCCAACCAGAACACTGCCTGTGTGTTCAGCTGGGTGTGTAAAATGACACCAACAGCAAGCACCCAGGAAGCCACCCAGAGAGACCACTCGACACCACGTATAATTCAGAACGGAGTTCTAAGAAACGTCCAAGCCACACGCAAGAAGGAGGAAAGAGAACAGAGGACAACAGGGAGAGAGAACAAAGCCGGACTCCCTCCCAGCCCTAGAAAATAAAACAACAAAAAAAAAAAGCAGGCAACAGACCCAGAGGCTTGAGGCTCCCCCCAACGCTGCAGGTGTGGGTACTCCTGCCCTGTGAGGACTGTGGGTGCTGGGAGGGCATCCTGGAGTGGCGCTGCCCAGGCTTGACAACAGAGCTTTTCATTTGTAATAGGCTAGATTTGTTAAAGAAGCCTTCAAAAAGCAAATAATGCATTTTTCTAACTATTAAATGTGATGTAAAACTTCTCAATTTCCAACTCTGATAAAAATTAATTTCATTAATGAACTTCTAGGATCTGGATATAAAATGAATCCCATATTTTCATGTTATTAAAGTGAAATTCTAGTTTTTGTTTCCTGTTCTCATGCGAGAACAGGAGAGTACAGCAGGTTCTCTCTTCTTGGTCACTGCTGACACCTCCTGGCGCGTTTGCAGTGGTGCTTTTGTGCACAGTAGCCCTCTGGTCATCCTTACTCCAAGTTCAGGTGGAAGAAAACCACCAGGGCAGCGCCACACCCAGTCCTCCCTACCTGTGTGCGTGTGACCACGGTCTATCCAGGAGTGGATGTCTGAGACCTACTGCCTGCTCCACACCGGCTCTCCCTCCACCCTCCACACTCAGCCCACCACCAATCCCGTTGGTTCCCGCCTCCTGCATCTCCCCCCATCTGATCTCCACCCAAGCTGTAATCGTCATCACTCTTTTGGTTGCACTTATTATGCTCCATGTGTTGTTCTCCGTGCTTTACTTATATTAACCCAGTTTCCTCGCATTGATCCCAGGAGGTACAAGAGGAGGAGCCTGAGAGCAAGGTCAAGGTCCCATGTTGTGCAAATGCCAGCGTCAGGGGCAATCCTAAGCAAGCTGGATCCAGATTTTGCTTCTTGAAGATGATGCCTGTTGTCCTCTGCCTGCCATGCTGTGCCACGGCCCTGCCCCCAGTGGTCCACTTGAGTCCCCTCTGGCTGCCCTCTAATCCATTCTTCGGAGAGGAGCCAGAGATCTTTCTAGAACATGAATCTTATCATGTTACCTCCTTCAGTGCCCTCTGCTGTTTTTAGGACAGACGCACACTGCTCCTCACACTGTCTGCCTTCCAGACACTCACTGTCAGGATTCCACACTGACGGCCACCCTGCTCCCCCTGGAGTCCCCTCCCCAGAGGGCCTCTGCCTGCATGTCCATGGAGGCCTGGGGCTCCTCAGCTCAGGGGGTGAGGCCGTGAGGAGCTGTCCTGTGGCTCCCACCCACTCTGGGAACCCCTCTAACTAGGCTTTAGCTGACATCTACCAGACTGTTTCACTTCCACTTTGTGTTTAGTACAAAATATTTTCTAATTTCCCTTTGACTCATTGATTATTTAGAAATCTGTTAATTTCCAAGCATTTGAAGACTTTGCCCATGGATCTTTCTGTTACTGATATCTAGCTTAATCTCATGTGCTCAAAGGCCATACGGTACATGGCTCTCAACTCTTTTAGACTCGTTTGGGTTTACTTTCTGACCCAGGTCCGCCTGTGTAGACTGGTGGATATTCCACATGCACTTAGAATGTGCTTCTTACTGTTTAGAGGTGAAGTGCTGCTCAATACTGATTCTACCTAGTTTGTCAATAGGTTAATCAATTCCTAATATCCTTTCTCATCTTCTGTCTGCTTGTTCTATATTCCTGAGAGAACAGTAGTGAAGTTTCCAATTATAATGGTGGCTTTTCCCATTTCTTTTTTCAGTTCCATCAATTTTTAGGTCATGTGTTTTAAAGCTCTAACATGGGGTGACTGGGTATGTATCTACTTTGACCTTTTTTTTTTTTTTTTTTAATGCACTGGGGGTTGAACCCAGGGCCTTGCAGATGCCAGACAAGTGCTCAACAACAGAGCCACATTCCCAGCCTGACATTAATATCTTGAATAGTGAACCCTCGTCCCTTTAACTTACCTTTTCTATTTAAGGTGGGCTTTTTGTATGGAGCATCTAAGTGGGTCTCTCACTGTAAATTCTGACTTACATTCCCCTACATGTTAGGTATATTTTTATATGCCTCTTGGTTTCTCATGTTTTCTTTTTTGAAGGGCCTGTTCAAGTTTTTGCTCATTTAAAAAACTGAGTTATATTTTTATTTCTTAGCATCCTTGACTTGTTCTTAATCTTAGACTAAAAAAAAAAAAATTCTACATTTCACTGTCAATGATAGTAATTTAGGTTTTTCTTGTTCTTTATAAATTTGAAGAAGTTCTCATCTGTTCCTAGTTTGTAGATAATTTTTTAAAACTCGTGAATGGACACTGGAATTTGTCAATGTTTTTTCTATGTTTATTGAGATGTTCACATGATTTTTTCTTGTCTACTAATATGATGAAATAACATCACAATTTCGCATGTCCAATGCTGGCTGCACAGGTATGTACATCTGAACATGGGGAGAAATTCCAGCTGGTTGTGACCTACTGTCCTTTCTATAAATTGCTAGATCCAACTTGAGAATGTTGTTTAGGATTTTAGTTTCTATATTCATGAAGGATACTGGTCTTATAATGTCATCATTTGGTGTCATGTTTTTCCTAGATTTAGGAAATACTTTAGGGAATGTTTTCTCCTTTTCTATTCTTTGGAAGAGTTTGCATAAGATGGGTATTATTTCTTCCTTAAATGTTTGCAGGAAGTCACTAGAGTGAAGCCATAAGGACTTGGAGTTTTCATTGTAGGAAGTTTTTTAATTGAAGTTGTATTTTCTTTAAAAGAGAAATTCAAATTTTCTATTTCTTCTTATGTCAGTTTCAGTAAATTATGGTTTTTTATAAAATTATCTATTTCATCAATGTTGTCAGATTTACTGGCATATAATTCCTTATAATATCCCTTATTGTCCTTAGTGTCTGCAGGATCAGTAACGATGTTTCTATTTCAATGGGAGATATTGATAATTTGTTTTCTTCCTTTTTTTTTTTTTTTTGTACCAGGGATTGAACTCAACCACTGAGCTACATCCCCAGCCCTGTTTTTTGTTTTTTTTTTGTTTTTGTTTTTTTTTAAATTTAGAGTGTTGCCTAGTACCTCACTGTTGCTGAGGCTGGCTTTGAACTTACGATTCTCCTATCTCAGCCTCCAGAGCTGCTGGGATTACAGGTGTGCATGTGCCATCTCACCCAGCTTTCTTTCACTCTTTTTAAAGTATCTTGGTCAGTCTTTCTGGGCATCTTTCAATTTTATTAATCTCTTCATTCAAAGAATCAACCTTAATCTCCATTGATTTTCTCTTCTGTCCATCTGTTTTCTATTTCATTAATTTCTACTCTTTGTTATTTCCTCTTTTCTACAATCTTAGGTTTAACTCACTCTTCAATTTCTAGTCTCTTAAGTTCCCAGCTTAGATCACTGATTTTAAACCTTCCCTCTTTCTAGTATATGCAATTAAAGCTACGAATTTCTACCTAAGCACCACTTAAGCTACATCTCATGAAAGATATATTATTTTTTTAGAAGTCATTCAGACTATCATTTGGTATTAGGTAAAAAATGGTCTTTTAGGAATCACGGAAGAGCTGAGTAGAAAAGGATTCCAGGAGACCTCACGGGAGATGGCGATGCTCCATATCTTGACTGGGGAGCTAGATATACATTGCATTTTCAAAAATGCATTGCTCTATCCTTAGACCTGAACTGTACACAATACTAGAAGACAGGTACCAGTCCCTCTCATAAGTGAAGAAATCTAAGGCCCAGATGGGTTAACTGTGTGTGTACCAACATCAGACACATAGCAACTGAAGAGCCAGGGTTAACCCACTGCAGTACCACGTACTCACACACACAGTGCACTCCACATTTAATATGTGGTATCACAGAAGGGCTTCTCTGTCATCCTGTGTGAGATGGTTCAACCCGGTGAGCTTACCTTACTGCCATCAAACAGACAGAGGCGAACATGTCTGCTGAGCACCTGGATGCTCGTTCCTGGGAGAGGAATCATCTTACAACTCCACAGGGTGAGGATTAAAGAAACACGACTTGGCCTTGACTTAATCTGAAAGAAAAATACAAAAACCTATTAATAGTAGTACAAATCCATTTCCAAAGCATCATTTGTAAAATATAGCTTAAGAAGATATACATAGAATACAAAAAGGAAAACTTTCACATGGATATACATACACAGAGTTTCAATAGTCTGTTCAAAATCAAACCCAGTTATTTCAGGTAAATTTTGCATAAAGTTATATTTGAAATATTTGCATTTTTTCTTAATCACTTAAAAACTTCAATGAAAAGACTACTAGTACTAGCAGGTAAAATATATGACCTGACCCTCGAATCACTGTATTCCAGTCTCCAGGTCCATTCCCATACGATGTGTGAAATTGTAGACAGTTGCCCTGGCATGACAACCAAGACACCTGGCATTAATGTCACCCAGCTACCTCCTCTTTGGCTTCTTAGATGCTTTGACATAGAATGTAATGTTTGGTCTGATTGTTCAAATCTATTTCACAGATAAAGGTCAGATTGTGAATAAATAAACTCACATTCTGTATTTTTATTTTTAAAGAACAGCTTCAATTAGCTAAATTTTACATTCTGCTTTACGATCACAAGCCTTTTCATTTAAATAATTTATATTGTTGCAAAAGATAAGATAATTTCAATAATCTGTCACATTTTTATTTCAGTAATGAGAGCTGGGTTTTTAGTTCCTGGGCACAAGTTCATGACATTAACTGTGATCTGCTCAAGCACTGGTGCACCAAGCAGCCCCTCTCTGCCCACTTGCAATACAGCACCTCCTACTAAGGCGCCAGTTGATGCTCAGGGTGAGAGGAATAGGGGCACCAAGTTCTGCACCCCCACTTCCTACCACCCTGGCCACCACTGAAGGGTAAAGTCAAGGTAAACGGGAAGGGAATGACATACTCTAATGCAGTTTATATCTGTTACAGGCAGATATAAAGTAGAATTAAAGATCAAGAGCATATTCTACTTCAAATACTGGGATAGCAAAAATCTTTTATTCTTGGTGGTACCCAAAAAGTGTGATCATGAAGTTCTGCCGACTTCTTCATTCCCACTCAACTAAGATCATGTCACTCTTATTCCTCCTGATGGAGCTGGCAGCTTCCCACTGCAAGAGATCTGAGATGAGCCGCTTGCAGAGAGCAAAGTCTGCTCAGCTCTTGGTCTCAGTCCATGGTCGCTTGGCTCCACTGTTTTGGGGCCAGTGGCGAGGCAGGGAATCAGAGCGGGGAGCACATGGTGGCGTGATGTGTCACCTCGCAGCAGCCAGGAAGCAGATGGGAGAGAGGCAGGGGCTGGGGTCCCACAATCCCTTCATGGGTGTGGCCCAGCCATGTAACTTCCTCCCACTAGGCCCCAGCTCCAGGTCCTACCACCTCCCAATAGCCCTCAGGCTGGCAGCAAGCCTTGACCCACGGGCCGTGGGGCATCTATCCAAAGCACAGTGCTGGCCAACACTGACTGCGTTCTCATACTCTGCCAGGCTCTGCCAAAGCCTTCGTAAATTCTCACAACCACTCGATGTTAGAAGGACTGTCATCCCTGTTCCCAGATGAAGACACTGAGGTAAAGCATGATGAACAGGGAGACTCAGTATTACGTCCTTTGTGGCGATGGGAGGAGGGCGCAACCGCTAAGAGAAACCAGAGTCAGGGGACCAAGTCTAGGTGCTGCCTTGGCTATGTGAACACCACTGGTTTAAAACCACATGTTACTCATGTGCTGGCCCCAGGACAACGGCAGCCAGGCTGCAGCTTCTCTGCTGTCGCTGTACTCACGGTGCCTGTCTTCGCGTCCCACATCAGATCTCTGAAGGCCAGCTGTGACGCTGTGAGCTCAGGTTGTAGAAAGTAACTTGCTCGAAACTGATTCCCTGAAAAAACAGCTTTCCTTTATTTTCTTATGAAAAGAAGAATGAAATTCAAAACCAAAAGTCTTAAGACATTATGCTACAAATTTAGGAAACAGATATTTCCAAAATGCCAAGGGGCTTACTAGCAACTTGCTTTCCAAGACAGACGAACCAAGATAAAATCATGTTCAAATTTTAAGATAAAAACTGATAAAAGACTAACTTAAGATAGTTTTAAGGAAGATCTTAAAGAGTTTAGACCAACAACATGCTTCATGATGAAGATGATTTATTCAAATATTTCTATAAAATGCAGAAATCTGTAACATTTTTATATATTTTAGAAAAAATACATAACCATTAGTTTTGCTTCTTTTTAAATTTTTTTTAGTTGTTGATGTAACTTTATTTTTATTTATTTATATGTGGTGCTGAGGATCGAACCCGGTACCTCACACATGCTAGGCAAGTGCTCTGCCATTCAGCCCCAGCCCTGCTTCTTTCTTCACATACATGATTTTAGTTGTAGAGGCATACAATACCTTTATTTTATTTATTTACTCTTCCGTGGTGCTAAGGATCGGACCCAGTGCCTCACATGTGCTAGGCAAGTGGTCTACACTGAGCCCGGCCCCAGAACCTAGTTTTACTTCTTAACACAAAAGTGCAGGAATACATCCACAAAATGCACGAGGACCTTTTCAGCACTGAAGCCAGCGAGGGGTAGGTCTCGTATTTGGGAACTTATAGTGGCACTTCTGCTATCAAGACCACCCAATGCAAGTGAACTCCCCCTCCACTCTGCCAAAAGGTCCTACACAGCACCGGAGATGGGTATGACCTGTCAGGAACGGAGCAGCCTACCTGCCCCCACCTCTATCCTGCTTTGGTGAAGAATTTTCTACTAAAAGTCTTTGATGTGTTCTGATATAAATAAAGCAAGCGCGGGCTCCATTCTTTGTTAGGAGCTAGACCCATCTGGTCAGCTTTGCCCATCGATGCCCCTGCTCTGAAACTGCTTTCCTGTGTTCTGAGGTCATCTCGTGGTACTTTTTTTAGCTGTTACTTCCCAGCCAGCCCATCCCTTCGGAGGGAAGCCATTCCCTTGCCCACGCGGGATATGGGAGATACATAAGCATTTTTATACTCCTCTTCCATAGTTTATCATGAAGAACATTTATTATAAAATCACTTATTTGTTTAAGAAATAATTTGAGTCCCTGCCCTGTGCCATGGGTTGTTCTAGGAGCTGGAAATGGAGCCGAGAGTCCTTGTTGACCTACAGCTAAGTAAAGGAAACAGAGAAGTAGGCACATGAGACTAGTGCGTGTGCTCACGGGGGTGGGAGGGAAGCTGCGCTGCTAGAGCGGGCATTGCTGCCAAGGTAGAAGGGACCCTGAGATTACAGGATGGAAAGGGGCAGCTGTTTGGGGAGGTCCAGGAAGAACCTTCCCAGCAGAAGTAACCTTGAAGTAGCCCTTCCACCCACAGTTAATGGCTCAGGCACATAGGAGCCAGCCTGTCCCTCATGACTCCCCTCCAAAATGAGCTTCTAGACAAAAGTTGCCAAGTACCGGGAAATTTAGGGATGAACAGGAATCAGAAAGCCCACTGGAGACGCTCTAGGAGAGCCCTTGCTGTGAAGAGGAGGAGAGGAAGGGAGGCTTCCTCGCTGGGACGGGATGGGCTGGTGGCACTGTGGTACGCTGCTCACAGTGGTGGCAGGGGAAGGCAGGGCAGGCAGGCTAGAGAAAAGGAAAGGGGTGGCGATTAAAGAGACTAGGGAAGGGCTGGAGCCCACAACACAGGTAAACAGATGGGCCTCTCATAGAACTGGGGTCCTTGCTTATGCTCCAAAGAGAAGTGAAACTCCGCACCTTCCTCAACTTGTTTTAGCTACCAAAGAAACATTAGCCTCCAAGCATGGCTGCAGAGGCCGAGCGCCACCGTACCTTCCTCCAGCAGCTGGGAGAGCATGGAAGGCCTGAAGCCTGCGGGAATAGCCCCCATGCTGGTTAACACATCCACGGTGTTCATCTGCCGAGGAGAGGACAAACAAAAGTGATCCATCCATGATTCCTCACCTCCCCACTATGTCCCTTCAGCACCACAGCAAGCACAACCCAACGGGAAAACACCACGTGCACATGTCGGGAAAGTGCTGCAACGTGACCCGATTCCTGAGAGGACATGGCCATCACTGGATCTGCACTCTCACAAAGACTTGGGGCCCACACAGTGCTGGGTGCAGAGCTTTGTGTTTCTAGATCAGCTGCTTCAAGTACATTCTGTCTGTAATGCTCCTGCTCCAGCCCCACCCCATACTGCACTGCCACTCAGCAGATGATACCGCTACTGACGCCCGAGGAGCTGTCAGGTGCTTTGCGTAAGTGCACCCCCACCCACCCGCACCTCGAGCATCTCCTTGGGAGTTAGAAGAGCAGTAAAAGGTCAGGAAGATGCTAACTGAACCGTTCATGGTGATTACTCACAGGGTGGAGAATTTTCATTTTGTCATGTCATTTTTTTAAAATGATAGGATTACAGACAGTGTCTTACCTTTCTGGGTTTTTCAGACTTTTCAAATAATAACTAAAATCTAATGCCAGCCTTTGCCAAAATAATAAATAATCTGGATAGGATCAATGAGAAAGATTCCGAGCTCTGAAATCACACCACGAATGAGATGATCTACTCTTCTTGTACAGAAGCCCTAATGAGAAATGCTGGTGGCAGCTCAAGTTTGCTAAGGCAGAAAGAGAAGCCTTCTGCCCTGCGCCTTCCACAACTGAGCCTAGGTAGATCTAGGCAGTCTCGAAGAGTCTCCATCCTGGTTTGAATCTGAACTCAACCGGAACTATAGATAATAACACACTAAGACATCCCAAATGTCTTAGTGTTTGCTAATATTTGCTAAAAATATTATAAGACATCAATATAAGGTATTATTAATAAGACAGCAGATACCAACCTCTGAGATAGCTTTTTGAACAGCACTGCAGTGGGTATCAGTTCTGGGGAGATGAAAGAGCAGGTAAGTGCAGGCGCAGCCTCTGCCCGTCACCACATGAACCAGAGAACAAGTACAAACACTCAGTAGATTCTGAAGACCAAACAATCTCTAGGCGAGTTGAAGCTAGAACTAAATGCACTAAAAATAATACAAAACTAAAGTAGCCATGACCTTTAAGTCAACAATAATATGAAAAGCTCTCTAGGTATAAGTTGACTCCATTTCAAGAAAATCTTGCATTATTTTAATAGTAAAAATAAATAAAAAGTCGGCAGAAGCTGCTCGCTCTCCGGCGCTCTATACCTCTGATCAGCTCCGGCTTCACTCGTCGTCCCCCTGGCGTCCTCCTCACTGCCCTCTTCACTTGTCGCCTGCTCCTCTTCTTTATCACAGGGCTGGAAAAGTGTTGAAACAGGAAGTGCTTTCCAACTAACACAAAAACCAACCAATAAAAATGCTACGACTTTCAGAAACTTTCAGGCACAGAGGGGAATTTAGTATGTGACAGGGAAAAAAATTTCAACCCATGACTGATAACTTCACTATGTGAAACAATGACAAAGACTAAAGTAAACAGCAATTTCACCAAAATAAATCCCAGGTAGAATTTATTCAAATGAAAAAAATTAAAATAATTACCTTTGATAGGAGAAAATAAATGTGGGGTAAAGCCCTTTGCAATTGATACCAAAATAAAAAAAAAAATCATAAATGGAAATGCTAGCAGATTTCACTAATAAAAAATACACGCAGCTGAAGGTCAATAAAGAAACCATTAACATCAAATTCTAAGGGTTAATTTTATAAAAAGCTCTTATAAATCAAGAAAAAAATCCATTTGAAAAATGGTCAAAGAAACTGAACTGGTTATCCACAAAGAAGAAATGCAAATGGTCGTAAATCATATGAAAGGATGCTCAGCCTCATTCGGAGTATCACAAGTGCAAATAAAAACTATGAGGCTGTTTTGTTGTTCACATTGGCAAAGGTTGAGAAAGAATGGTATTGGCCAGCCTCGGCAGATGCCTGGAGAAATAAGCACTCTTAACATCGGAGGCCATAATTTTGCAAAGACAAAATTGGCAAAATAAATCAAAATATAAAGGTGTAAACCCTTTGAAGCACTGACAAGCATGTAGGAATTCACCCAAGAGGAACAACCAAGAGTCTACAAAGAGGTACATGCAGACTGATCCAAACAGGCTGCAGGTGGCCACCCTCCACCTCTTCCTCTCTAGCAGAACCCCTGACTCATCGGGCCTGCTGAGACTACATCTGGCCAGACAGCCTCCCTTGCAGCTAGGTGTGGCCTGGGGACTAAATATGCTGGTCGTTGAGACGTGGCTGAAGTTTTCAAACTTCCAGAAAACTTTTTACCTCCTTAGATAGCAGCTCATATTTCTTGATTCTTTCCTCTTTTCCCTTTTGCTGTTCAGAATCATTAAAGAATTTGGCCACTGACTTAACTAAAGAGGTAACCCAGGAAGAGCTGCCTCACCTGGCGCTATGGAATTCCAGGTGGAGCCTGAACCAGCGCCAGAAAGTCATCTCCACACCCCTTCCACGCGTGGGAGAAGATGCTGCTACCTCAGGTGAGCTGCTTTGGGGAGATTTTTTGGTAATTCATAGAAGCTAATTCTAGGTTCTTTGTGGCATAATTGATGGTGATTATAGGTTGCAAACACCCTGAATAAATGTCACCAAGAGCTGGAATGCTTGCTGCCTTCCAAAGGACGACCTAGACCTGTCCTGCCTGGTGCATAGCCCTTCGCCACCTGTGGCTACTGAGCTCTTCACATTAGCATAGGTTGAGATGTGCTGTCCACATAAACACACACTGGATTTTGAACCTAATATAAAACAAGTAACTCAATGTCCAAATATAGATCATCTGTTGAAACGATATTTTTGATATATTAGACAATATAAAATATTAAAAATAATTCCCCTATTTGTTTACTTCTTAATGTATATAATGAAAATATATATTTGTGTCTTTTGCTGGCAAAGAATTCCTAAAACTCTTGGAATTTCCTGAATTCTTATTCTTAAGAAGTTTTCTTATTCCTAAGAAGTTCAACCATTCTAGTGTGCAGGCTAGTGAGGTGCTTCTAGAGGACCCCCAGACAGCTTCAGGAAGGGATTAGAAGTTGGAACCTTCAGCTCTTCCTTCCAAACTTTGGGGAGGATGGAGGAGCTGGAGAGTAAATTCATCACCAATGGTCAGTGATTTAGTTAATGAGATTAACCAAACTTCCATAGAAACCCCGGGAGGTTGGGGCTTGGGTATCTTCCAGGTGGGTGAACACACAAAGGCTTTGGGGAACAGCACGCTTAGGTCCTGCACGCCCCACCTCAACATCTTGCCCTGTGTGTCTTCTTCACTTGTGTTCCTGAGTTGCATCCTTTATAATAAACTGGTACACCCAAGTATAGTTGTCCCGCAGTATCCTCAGGGGACTGGTCCCAGGAATCCCCATGGATACTAAACCTAAGGATGCTCTAGTCACTTATATAAAATGATACAGTATTTGCATATGACCTGTACACACCTTCCCACATACCTTAAATCATATACAAAATACCTATCATTTCTAACACAACGTAAATGCCATATAAATGATTATTATATTGTATAGTTTAGGAAATAACAACAAGAAAAAGAATTGTACATGTTCAATATAGATGCAACTGTTTTAAGATATTTTTGCTCTGTATCCTCAGATACAGAGGACAGACTGGAAAGTGTTCTCCCGAGTTCTGTGAGTCACCCTAGGGAATCATCAGACCCCTGCAGAAGGAGAGGAGACTTCTGAATTTTTAGCCAATCAGTCAGAAGTACAAGTGGCTGCTGGGACATGTGACCGGCATTTGAAGAGGGCAGCCTAGTGGGACTGTGCCCTTACTGTGTGACACCTGTGCTAAATCCAGGAGTTAAGGCCAGAATCCAACTGAGTTGCTGGACACTGGCTGGTGCTAAGGAGCTGATATGGAAAATGACACCCTGGTATCAGAGAATAACCCTGCCCCCACTGTCAGGAACTCAGTGTGGTCACTGGAAGACTTGGAATCCCATGTGTGGGTGTTTCTTATTTCCATCAGACAGAGCTCATCCAGACAGGTGTCTGTACCATGCAGCACGTGCTGCGACTCAGGACCAAACAGGCATGGACAGTATGCTGATATCTTGGTAAGGTGGTCATGTATTTGTGGAAGTAAACACCAAGTGAACAGTGGCCATGTTTTATGATAATAAATGCCTCTTAGTTGTTATAAACACCACCAGCTCACAGAGCCACCTCCTGATGAGAATGCTCCTGGGCTTACTTTTACCCGAGCTCTTCACAGGCCCCCAGGACCTCAATATACAATGTCCTCCTCACACCCTGTATCTGTGAAACTAAAGTAAATTTAAATTTCAAGTCATTCTCTAGTCAACTGATCCAAGAATATAGCTTAATGTTTAACTGAAAATGAGATCTATCTGAAGGAGAAAGCATAAACAACAAAGACTCACCTCCAGGTAGGTTCTGGGAATCAGACCTTCGTTTCCTTTGCTGTCCTTAGCTATCCACCAACCATCAGGCTTCTTCTCAATTACAAGAAGAATTTCCCCTTTCTTAAAGCAAAACAAAGTACAAATTTAAAAATAAAGCTCAATAGTCATGAGTAGCATTTCATTACTAATGCTTTAAAATATATACTGAAAAAAGGAAATATTTCCTTAATTCAATATTTATCCTAACTTTTATAAAATGCCTCCCTACTGCCATAACCCAATACCTTTGTGACTATAAATGAATCATTCCTTTGGGTTGCTCAACACACATTCAAGTTCTACATGCAAATGGGGACCATTTCCACAAGCATTTATGAGGACCTGTACTTATTCTAGCAATTTGATTATTGCAGAAAATATTTTTGAATTTGTAAGTCTCTCTTTGGAAAATTTCTTCCAGGAGTATCATATAAATCCCTGAAGAAAAATGATTCTATTAAAGTTAAGCCCTATTTTGAAACAAAAATAGTTTACCCAATGTTCCTACCTACCTAATCCATGTTTTCAACAATACTTGTCCATTGAAAACAATACTTGTCCATGTACGAAATATAATCCATCCTTGAAAAACAGTAATTTCCACTACTGAAGATACTGAAGATACGTAAAAGCAAAGACTTTCTTAGAACATACATTATTATTTAGTATTGGTGGCATTTTTCCAATAAAGTTAAAAAAAAACCTATAAATTAAAATGTATTAGCTGAGTGCAGTAGCACATGCCTGTAATTTCAGTGACTTGGGAGTCTGAGTCAGGAGGACTGCAAGTTTGGGGCCAGCCTCAGCAACTTGGCGAGGTTCTAAGCAACTTAGCAAGGGGCCCTGTCTCAAAGTAAAAATAAAAAAGGGGTGGGGACGTAGCTCAGTGGTAAAGCACTCCCAAGTTCAATCCCTGGTACCAAACCAAACAAAAAACAATAAATATATTAGTTGTACAATATTCTTGCATATTTTACTATTAATGAGTATCACACTTTGAAGTTAAACAAAAGATCAAGATTTATATATTCAATAAAAATTTCTTTGACTCATTTCACTAGCAGAAAACTGTCTCAAATCCTTTACAAACCACACCTGCACAGTTGAGGCTATAGCTCAGGGGTAGATCACCTGCCCGGCTAGGCCAGGTCTGATCCCTGCTCTGCATAAACAAACAAACAAGACCCCACAACTTCATTTTTCTATCCCACCTGCCACTTATCTATGCACAGGCCTAGAATGGACGTGCGCCCCTTCAAGTCTAAGCCAACAGGAAGAAGTGTGATAGTGCTCCCCCTACCTCAGCTAGGACACTGCCTAACCCACCTGAATACCTTGGTACATATGACATTCAGAAACTAATTATAAAATTTTACCCCTTGTTAAGATTTATCAACACTAAAGCCACTTTAAAAAAATCTTTAGAACAGGTAACGTTAATAATAGACTCTCACATAACTACTGCTTGTAAATTCCTTATTTAAACAGATTGAGCCTTTAGAAACATTCCCCTTACACTAGGTCCCCGTCTTCTCTACCTACCTTAAATGTAAGGTCCCCAACTTGCTGAGCAGTAAAATCTCCAAGAGCAATGTATTTTCTACTTGTTTGTTTAGGAGATTCATTTTCTTGTTCCTCTTCCTCTTCTGATTCTTCTTCCTCTCCACCACTTTCTTCCATTTCGTCATCATCTTCATCTTCTTCATCTTCCTCAGAAGAATCCTCATCTTCCTCTTTGTCAGTAAGCACATCAGTTCTACAAAAAGCATTTGTATGAGGAGACCTCTTGACAAAACATTTGAGTACAAACCCAGTGGGAGCAGAACCTCTGTACCCTGAAGAACTGTTCCATTTTTGGAGCTGGCCAAAAAAAAAGCAATGAAAGGAAAGTACAACTAATGGTTCCCACAACCGTGCTGAGCACGCGTGACCTGAAGGACTGAGGGTGGATAAGGAGCCGGCTGATCTGAGCGAGGCCTGTGCGACAAGAGCACCCCACCCACGGCCTGGGTCCCCCGTTTGGGACACGCTGCTTCAGCGCTCTCACACAGTGCTTGAAACACAAGTGGGGGTTTTGATTCTGGCTCTCTCTCTTCCGTAGGTGACCTTCTTGTGAGCTCTCCCTTTCTCATAAGTAAAGTTGAGATAACAACAGAACCTGACTCCTAAGGCTGTCATGAGGATCAGGTGAGTGACAATCCGTAAAGTGTTTAGAACAATGTCTGCCTGCAGTGAGCTTCCCATCAGAGCCAATTAGGATGAGGGCTGAGGCGGTGGCTCAGTGGTAGAGCTCTTGAATATACTGGAGTATCTGAATATACCTGGAGCCATTTATCTTCATCACTATTTTATTTCTTTCCTCTTAATCAGTGTGGCTAAGAATTTATCAATTTGATTAATATTTACAGAAAAGTCAATGTTTGGCTTTGCTGATTGCACCTACTATTTATCTGTTGATGTCACTGTTTTCTGTTCCCACTGTATTTTTTCCTTTCCCTTGGGCTTACCTTGTTCTTTTTCTGGCTTCTTAAGTTAACAGCTTCAGTAATTGATTTTTGGTATCTTTTAAAATTATTCATTGATGCTATGAATTCCTTTCTAAGCACTACTTTGACTGCAACCCATGAGTCATACATACTTTTTAAAATATTTTTTTAGTTGTAGTTGGACATAATACCTTTATTTATTTATTTATTTATTTTTATGTAGTGCTGAGGCTCAAACCCAGCGTCTCACACATGCTAGGCAAGCACTCTACCGCTGAGCCACAACCCAGCCCCAGAGTCATACATTTTTATCATTTGAAATATTTTCCAATTTCCAGTGCAACACTTTCTTGAATTAATGGGTCATACAGATAAAGTATGTAACTTACTTTGCAGAGTTTTAGTGATATCTAGTTATTTTTCTGTCATTGAGCTTTAATATAATTCTAAGAGATCAAAAAATATATACAACTTCACTTCTTTGAAATTTATTGAAAATTGATCTCTGATCCTATATGGCTCATTTTGGCTAATGTTATATGTTCACTTGAAAAGAATGCATATTATTTATTTGCACAGATTTTATAGTTGTTTGTGGTGG
The DNA here is from genome assembly GCF_048772815.1 of Callospermophilus lateralis. Classification (NCBI taxonomy): domain Eukaryota; kingdom Metazoa; phylum Chordata; class Mammalia; order Rodentia; family Sciuridae; genus Callospermophilus; species Callospermophilus lateralis. Next base: position 93,435,697 of record NC_135318.1, read on the forward strand.
AAAAGTTAAGTAAAATATCAGCTATTCTGTCATTCTTAATGCTAGAATTCAGTGAAAATTCTAGAACCTTCAAGTCAATATTCTTAGCATTTTCCCCAGAGTACAGTGTAAAAAGCTGGGGAACAGCATTTGAAGGGTCTAAATAATTGATATTTTGTTGCTCCCTACAAATTGGGTTTGTTTATACCTACAAGTCTTTTGTAATTTGTAAGAGATATTATTAACATTCTCTCCAGCAGAAAAACAATTATGTGTCTACTTCAAATTTTTAAAAAACATTGATAAGAAAGGGAACCCTGTCAGTAGACACTGCAAGTCATTTTCCTTACCATCAACACTGACACTCAGGGCATCATCCCAGCTATTTAACATTGTTTACGTAGCTTCTCGCACCTCTGTTTTGCTTTCCCAACTATATTTTGAGTAATCTGAGGGCAGAGACCAGGACGGGCACATCTTTACATCTCTCTTGGGATTTGACGTGTCCTATCATGCACAATAACTGTTCATTATTCAGACCATTGTTGTCATTTCTTCATATCTATGCTGTCATAGCATATATTTATTTCAGAATCAAATGTAAAAATGATAGCAACATAATATCTGAAAGAAAGGAATGAAGGCAAGAAGATGGCATACTCAGTTCTATGTTCTCTAATTGTGGTCACAGCAAGCGCCTGCAGCTGTTGAGTGAGCTTGTCCAGAAAATTCTGCTCCTCCTCCTTTCTCTGATTATAGTTCCCGACAGGTGCAGACTCATCCGCCTAGGAGAGAATATTTCATTGAAAAATAAATTTTAGTTTCCTAATTACATTCATTTAAAAAAAAACAATAAAAACCACAGTAAGTGCTGTAGGACAAAATAAAGACTAGTGTGATGTATTTCTTAGGGAAATACATCAAAGTTAAAAGAAAGGAAGTTATTGAGTTGGAATGCAAGCCAAATGAAAACACAAAACCACATGGTTTTGTTTTCGTTTTGTTTCTTGCTGAGCACTGCAGACACTCTGCAGTCAAGTGGGGACAGGGTCTGACAGGATATTGGCTCCAGAGTCAGAAAGGCGAGGGCTGGTCCCAGGTTCTGCCGCTTACTGACAGAGACATTGTTTCTTCACCTTTGAAGGCCTGTTTTCCCATCTGTGAAATGGGTTAACTAGGTTTTCAAACTCAGGGCGAGCCTGCCTCCTGAGTTGAAAAGTTCTGTGTCACTGCAGAAATGCAGAAGAGACACTCAGATGCAGTAACAAGGATTCAGACACAGGCAGGGGACACTTTCAGTGACTTCCACTTGCTCCATGAGCCTCTAGCCCTAGACACATAGATGAAACTCAGGCCCATACAAAAAAAAAAAGTCCTGAAGGGATAGCCAAGGGTAAAGCTTGCTCCTCCAATCTGGCAGTCATTGCTGTGAAAGCCGACACTGAGACCAGAGTTCCTTCCACTCACCCGGGGCTAGACTCTACCCTCAGTGGGATTAAAATCAAAACAGCTCTAAACTGCACCTCATCTAAGTTATATAATGCACACATTTGAAAGGCAGTGTCTGGGTTTCTGGGTCCTAATGCTGAAGAGCTCGGCAGGGCTAGAGGTTCTCTTCTGCTCTGAAGCACACTTGGGAGCCCATGGCCCAACTCAGCGCCTCTGGGTTGGGCTTTATTTCTAATGCAAACCCAGGAACTTACTGACTCCAATTCATTCCTCTTAGTGAAAATATTTATATAAAAAGTTTTTTTCTAATATGATTCACATAATACTTACTTTTCTTAACTTTTGAAGAACATTTTTATTCTCATCTATTGCCTGTTTTAACTGGATACATCTAAATTTTAAAAAAAGAAAGAAAATATAATGACTTTTCTGTTGTCACAATTAGAAAGCTATTTAAAAAAATCATTCAATCACTAAGCAGGCAAGGCCATTGGCTATTGTTAAGAATAATGTTTAAAAATCCACATGTAAAAACTTTTGTACCCATTGCTTTAGATGATCCAAGGGGGCGCTCCAAGGCCCTGGGCAGGAAAACCAGGCTCAGAAATGTCAGGAACCTGGGGCCTCAGTCTCTTGAGTCTAAAATGAGGAGGGGCTCTGGGTTCTAAGACACCTCCCCAGCTCTACAGTTCCCAAGGCCAAGGAACTGGACATGAGACACAACTGACCCCCACCACAGCTGTGTAAGTCTCCCAACAAGCCTGACTCCAGGCAGAGAAAATAAGGTTCTAAAAAGAACCACAGTGGGTCCCTGGGAGGGCAGCAGGGAGGACAGGTAGGCACTCGGACTCTGGTTGCCTCTTCCTGCCACTGCCACACGCACCCCTTTTGAACAGGCTCTCGGGACAGGTACAATGCTTTGGGCTACAGAGACAGCTCATATATCTCAGTTTAAGTCTCAGACACCCAGAGAAGAGATATAAAAAATGACCAAGAATGGGGTACAACTGATGATAGAGGAGTTTTCTTTCTTTTTCTTGATACTAAGGATTGAATCCAGGAGCACTGAACCACAGAGCCACAACCCCAGCCCTTTTCTGCATTATTTAGAGAGGGTGTCCCTGAGTTGCTTGGAGACTCACTAAGTTGCTCAGGCTGCCTCTGAACCCCTGATCCTCCTGCCTCAGCCTCCTAAGCCACTGAGATCACAGGTGTGTGCCGTGGCACCTAGAGGAGTTTTCAAAAATCAAATCTTTTTTCAGTATTCAGAGCCCTGGCTTTTCTCTCACTCTCTAAAAAGTGACTTCTGTGTTACTGGAGCTGTTTTTCTCTTACAGATGTGAGTGAAATGACATAAAGTAACATAAAAGGGAAAAGGGGTAGGAGTCAAAAGTCCTTTGTGAAATAGGCAGAAAAAGAGAAATGGCAACATGAAACTGGTTGACCCTGCCAGGTGCCTGCCCCAAACCCTCCTCTGGCTTCCTCTATCCTGTGACCTGCGCTCTGTTGGCACCTCTGTTCTCAGCCTCCACCGCAGTTGGTGGGGGGACACCTGGGCTGGCCAACAGAACATAAAAGAACATGCTCAGGATGCCCCTGCCCCCAGCCTCTATAGCAAGGCATTAAGAACCCCCCTCCCCTCCCTGCTCTTAAATACTGCCCCCTAAGGACTTTGCACTTCTGAGGACATCATCAACAAGCTGAGGCTGGCAAAATAGACAGAATGTCACCAACAGCTGGTCTTAGGACATCAGGAGCCACTGACCCACCCCGGAGAATCCAGCAGCAGAGTTTTGTCAGATGAGACTTAGTAAAGCTGCTTATTTTGACAGATGTCCTGTTGCTCGAATGAAAGAACTCAGAAATCTCACTTGAGAGCCAGAGTGCAAAATGATTTTTGTATAATACACAATCCAAGAAAATAATTATAATTATCTCCTTCATATCTATAAAATTATCAAATCCTCAAACAGCCCAGATATTTATGATTCCTGGTTCAGGATAAAAACTAAGCACACACTCATCTTCTCTGCCTCCTGAAACCAAACAAAAAATGACTAAAGTGTTTTCGAAGGTAATAACCCCAAACAGCAAAGAATGGGAAAGGATCATGGGCCAGCAAGAGAGGGCAACAAATTTCTGCTTCGTGGAAAAAACAGAAGCATGCTCTTTTATCAAGTGACACTCTTATCAAGTGTCACACAGGCATGAGGGACACCCGGCAGAAGACTCCAGGATTATGAAGGTCTGTCTAGGATGCACATGGGTGCACGTTTAGGGAAATCAATCTTAAAGCCATCAGGAGTCTTTGTATTTCTCAGGGAAAGAGCAAAGTTTCTCATTAAGTTTACATTTAGTTAAGGCTCTTTTGTAATAAGTGTAGTAATTTTTTAAAGTTTATTTACAGAAATCCTGAGCCTATTAGCTCTCTTCTCTTACCTCACCTTCTGTTCTCCCACTGAACCAGAAGATTCTTCTTAAAATATAATAATAATAATAATAATAATAATAAAAAATGATTTTGGGAGAATCATAATTACTAAAGAACTTTCCAGCACACCTATTTCTGCACTGAGGGCTCCTCAGACTAAAGGCTGGTTCCTGACCCCATGATGAGCCCTGTCCACCTGCTAAAAACTTGATTAGCATTCAGCATATGGTGCTAACAGGAAAGACACCAAGATATGCCACAGTGGAAGAACCCGAATGTGAGCCAACCCAGGCTCACATTCTCAAATAAAAATGAATAGCAAAGGGCCACCAGACTAAATAAAGAAAACCAGCAACATAAGGATAAAATGTAAAATTAATAAATAAATAGGAATCTGAGCACCAAGGAAGCAAAGACAATTCAAAGAACAGAAGAAAACTTAAAAACAAACCTAAGCGTGGAAGGAGAAAATCTGAAAGCAGGAATATGATACTATAAAAAAAAAAAAAGAACAATTTGAAAACAAGAAAAAACACTAGTAAATAAACAACATAATCAGTAAAATAAAACATTCATAGAAGTTATAAAAATTTTTGTTAGTGTTTTATTTGGAATGTCTGATGGACTTAATTGTGGCTGCTACACAAAATAATGTCAGTATTTGTTACCCAATCCTCAATTACAATTCCATTTAGGAGAAAAAAAAAGTCAAGAGAATCTCCCAGGCGTAAGCAAAAAAACAAGCAACAAAAGGTATTCATGAGAGGTTTAGAAACCTAGAGAATCTATCCAAGATATTCAACACCCGACAAAGATGTTTCAGGAAAAATAGATAAATGGAAGTAAAGAAATTATCTTTAGTAAAATAAAATTTCCCAGAGCTCATGAGAAATATATGAGTTTTCAAAGTGAAACTATCCACTTGGTGCTAAACAGATAAAAACAATGCCAAAATATATTGTGCTAAAATTTCAAAACACCAAGGCTGAAAAGTCAATAGGCTAATTATTAAGGAACGATAATTAGACTTACCAGCATCACTGCATGCAAAGAAAACTGAACAATGCCTTCAAAAGTTTTAGTAGCAATTATTTTAAATTCTATAACCAGCTAACTATTAATCAAACATAAGGGCAAAATGACATTTTCAGACTTGCAAACATCAGGGTGAATTTTTAAGGGACTGTGAAGGGATCATTTTCTACACAAGCTAACTATGGCTTAAAAATACTTATTATTGCCAGGCGGGGTGTCACACATCTACAGTCCCAGCAACTCTAGAGGCTGAGGAGGAGGACTGAAAGTCTGAGGCCAGCCAGGGCAACTTAACAAGACCTTGTCTCAGAAGAAAAAAATAAATAGGACGAGGGATGTAACCATGTGGCAAAGAGGCCTGGGTTCAATCCCTTCCCCCCATAAACAATATTTTTTATTTTGAGAGAGAGAGAGAGAGAGAGAAAGAGAATTTTTTAATATTTATTTTTTAGTTTTCAGTGGACACAACATCTTTATTTTCTTTTTATGTGGTGCTGAGGATCGAACCCAGCGCCCCATGCATGCCAGGCGAGCACGCTACGGCTTGAGCCACATTCCCAGCCCCAACACTTAATATTATTTAAAAGAAAATTCAAAACTTAGCTTTCCCTAAGGCTTCAAATATAGTCTGTATATTTTGTTTTTAAATCTAGCAAAGCAAGCACAATTACCTTCATTATTTTCTTCACTATTATTAATTAACTTAATTTGAAATAATTCCTTAAACAATCAATCCTGCCAATAATGGTAAATTAAATTCCATTTGACATTTTAAAAATTATTTATATTTTACTTTGCCTTTAGGCACTTTGAATTCCTGGCTTAAGTAAAACTTTTCCAAATACTTCTAATAAATAATTTAAGTTGATAGAATGGATCTCATGCTCTTTTTCTTTTCTTCCCCATGGTCTTATTACTTAAGTATTTACTATTTATCTCCTGGTGCCCCTTCTCATGTTCTTCTGAATGCTATAAACTCTTTAAATACCCCAAAATATGTAGATTAACTTAATGATGTTCTGAACTTTATGCAAAAGTGTTAGCAGTCTAGTTCAGTTTAGTTTGTTATGTCTATTTAATATTAAAATTTCCCAGGGATTAAAACCAGAAACTACTTACTTATATAGAGAACACCATATCTTTTCAAGAAAATTAAAGGTCATTATCCCAAGCAAAGACAAATTGCTTCTAGCAAGATTTCTGATCATTTCTGGGCTACACAAGCCAAGGGCCTAGGGTAATTCTGCGTGAGCCACCACAGTACACTCTGAGCAGATTTTAGTTGCTGCACAATAACAACAAGCCCACAACCACTAGGTGTAGCTGGTTCCTTCTAGACCTTCATGACATCACCATGCAGTCCTTCCATTTGGTTGTAATGGACTAAACCCTGCACCTCTGAGATTCTCGTCAAGTGCCCTCCCTTGCTTCAAGGAATTCTGCATTTCTTAGCCACCTTAAAACATTTTCATAGGCTCCCAACTTTAGTGTCTTAAAGCCAAGTAATGCTAGATGCATTAACTAACTGCTGTGAGCCTTGATTTTCTTATTTATGTTAATAAGTACCTTATGGTATTATTGAAAAAATTAAGAAAAAGTTTGAGGAGTACAGACTATAATGCCTGGCCCATAAAGAGTATAAAATAAATGATAGGTGCTTCTCTTTAATATTTACTATTCTTTATTTGATCTTATCATTTCAAATTAAGACCAGGTAGATATAGATAATGATAGGAAATATTTTAAAGTACATTTTAGAAAATCTTATTCACTGTTACCTCAATTAATGATAGGAAATATTTAAAAGTACATTTTAGAAAATCTTATTCACTGTTACCTCAATTTACCTATCATTATTATTTTGTCTTTTGAGGGAAAAGTAGATAAATAAAAAGAAAAAGCAAGAAAGAAAGGGAAAGAGGGCAAGAAAGTCTCAAACAACTTCTGTGCCTTAAATCCAACTCACTGAGATATAAATGTAGTCCCGAGAAAACCCAATAATTGAGCATACTTTACCTTTGGTAAATATCTCGACTTTTATTAGGTTCTAGAGCTTCTTTCAATCGGCTCTCAGAAAGCAGACTATCAACCTATGGCAAACGGAGACAGTTTAAAACATCATATTACCTATATGCCACTACCTCGATTCTACTGTTCACATTTTACCCTACTTATTTGGTCTATCTATCCATCAACCCACTTTATTTTTATGCATTTTGAAGTCAACTGCAGTCACCAATACACTGCCCCCTAAATAATGTGCTATAGTTACCACTAAGAGAGCTGAATATTTGATGTAAAACAAAGACATGCACAAACCTAAAAGGTATATTTGCTGCATTTTGACAAACATGTGTGTTTATAACTGAAACCTCATAAAAGAACTCCAATGTCCTTTCTAGTAAATTCCATCCCATTCCTCCAGAGACAAACTTGTCTTGATTTTTTTTCCCACCCTAAATTTTGCCTGCTCTTGAACTTTTATATAAATGAACTGTACAGTATGAACTCTTGTCTACATGAACCATGTAATGTTATGCTTCCACACTGTTGTATCATAAGTTTATTCCTTATTACCAAATAGTATTCATTGCATCGAATGTACCATGACTTTGTCCTGACTTCCCGTGTTACTAAAGACTACTTGCATCTTTGTCAATGTACCCCTCCAAAAAGGCACACCTTTCTTTGGTTTCTTTTCTGCAGATTATGTGGAAAAGATAAAGTAGATAAAAAAGAAGTAAATTCCACTAGCTTCTTCTTTGTCCTTATTATTTGGCATCCACCTGAGTTATTTACAAAAGTCATACACTCAGTGACCCAAATAGGAAGCTGATTCCTTGTCCCATGGATACCATTCTGGAAATTTCTTCTTCTTCTTCTTCTTTTTTTTTTTTTTTAAAGAGAGAGAAATTTTTAATATTTATTTTTTAGTTTTCGGTGGGCACAACATCTTTATTTTATTTTTATGTGGTGCTGAGGATTGAACCACCCAGCCCCCAACCCCCACCCCCTCCGGGAATGCCAGGGAGCACATTAGCGCTTGAGCCACATCCCCAGCCCCGTCCACTTTCTTTTCAGGTCTCTTTTGTGGATACAAGAAAGAACGAGCTAATACTATTAAAATATCCTTTCCAGTTATTCAAGGTATCAAGTGGTTCCTGAATCAATTTGTCTCCGAGTTGAATAATTTTGTAATCATCTTTTATTTTTGCTTTACTAACTGCTTTTATAGTTTACTTTTGAAAAATTTCCTGGTTCTCTTAATGTCCCACTAAATTTAAAATTAAATACAGAACCACAGTAAGTTACCAGGAAGTAAGTCAATACTCCATCAAGTTTTATTTTTCATTTCTTCCAGGAGACAATTTTGCTTTTGCTGTACCACTGTGATTCCAATACAAAGTCACTTAAATATTTATGTGCCAAATTCTTTGGTACATTTTAAAATTTATTTTTAAAAATTCTTTTTAGGTACCAGGGATTGAACTCAGGGGCACATGACCCCAGTCCTATTTTGTATTTTATTTAGAGACAGTCTCACTGAATTGTACAGCACCTCATTTTTGCTGAGGCTGGCTTTGAATTCACCATCCTCCTGCCTCAGCCTCCAGAGCTGCTGGGATTACAGGCCTGCTTCACCGTGCCTGGCTTATTTTTAACTGATATATTATAAAATAATTTTATTTAGAGTAAAAATCTTGGCAATAGATCCCTTTTTACAAAATAAACTTAGCAAACTGATAAAGAATCTAAAAAAATAAACCTATTAATTGCTATTTACCTTTTTTTTTTCTTGCAAGGTAATAGACCTGGGATGAAATGGCACACTCCTATAATCCCAGCTACTATGGAGGCTAAAGCAGGAGAATCACAAGTTCAAGGCCAGCCTCAGCAATTTAGCCAGACTCTGTGTCACAATAAAAAATAAAAAGGGCTAGGGATGTGGCTCAGCGGTGGAGCACTTACATGTCTAGCATGCACAAGGCCCCAGACTTATCCCGAGTACCACAAAAACAAATAAATAATAAAAGAGCTGGGATGTGGCTCAGTGATAGGGCACACCTGGGTTCAATCTCAGTACTGGAAAAAAAAAAAAAAAAAAGGCATAGGCATTCGGTGTACTTAAAAATGAGAAAAAACACTACTCCCAGCATTCCACCACAGAGATACCATTTCAGCATGTTTTCTTTTATATCTTTTTCATGTACTATATATAGAAAAACGTCATTAAGATACCTTTTATTCCGTTTTGTTTTTGTTAACTTGCCATTTGATCACAAATATTTTCCCTAACACATTAAGATTTAACAAAAGTTTAGTCATAGTATTATTATATCCCATCGAAAGTTATTCATTCCCCTATTACTTCTCATTAAAGTGTATCATTTTTTCTATTAAGCAACAATGAGACCAGTACTTTTACTATCAATCTCTGTCCCAACGTTTCATTATTACATAGGGCAGGTTTCTGGAACTCCACTACCCAGCCTGGGCGCATGCACATCGGCTACACCTCGTCACAGTGCTTTCCAGAAAGCCGAACCTGACACCCTGGAGCAGAGAGTCTAGGTGCCAGGCCGGCCACGCCTTCTCCAAGACTGAGTGTGGCCACTTTCACAGTCTTTGGGAGAGTTCATCTCCTTTGCCACTGGTTTATCTTTGAAGTTAACTTTCATGCAGACATCACTTGTGTGTCCTCTAGTTAATGTCCCTGCTCGCCCTCCAGGTCCTGCAGTCCTGACACAGTAGGATTCTTCCTGGGGCTTGGGCCCCAGGAGCGGTGGTTCCAGGGACAGGGACCCAGAGAGCCCGGGGCGGGCGCGGGTAGGGCAGCTCCTGCGCAGCCCTGGGCTGCAGACCCGGCGGCTGGGGGTCGTCAGGGCGGGGAACGCGGTCTGTCGTGGACTGTCGGGAGGTTCCGTGGGTGGCCGGGCCGGGCGCAGCGCGGGCTGGAGCGGGGTTTGGCGCGGGGAGGTCGCGGGTGCGGAGCGTTTGGTTCAGACGCCGGCTCCCAGGGCGTGGGGTCGCCGGGAGGAAAGCGCCGCAGCGCCGCGGCGCCCCGCGCCCCCCCGCCCACCCCGGGGTGCGCCCGGCCCCACCGTACCTGCTGCTTCAGCTCCTGACTGCGGCGCCGCACCGCCTGCAGCGGATCCCGCGGCCGGCGTGGCAGCATCTCCTAGGCCGCGGCGCCCGGCGCGCGCCGGTTGCCAGGGAGACTAAGGCGGCGCCGGAAGATGACGCCACGCCGCGCCCGTCCTCTAGCCCCGCCCACCCGCTGACAGGCGGGAAGAAAGTGAGGGCGGTAGCACGCCCGTGGCGGTGGCCTACTCGCGAAGCCCCGGGTGTGCGAAACTACACGTGCCACAGCGTATCGTTATTACCTCGGGTTGGGGTGCTGTTTTATGCTGTTGACTCATGCCAGTCTCACTGAGCAAATCTTAAGATGCGATTTGAGCGTTTTAACACTTTCATAACTACAAGAACTGTCCAGTGTAGCCTTCACGGGGTGCATGATTTTGGCGCATACTGTTGCTTTCAAAGTCTTTGTCTTCTGGGATATAACTGTAGTTTCTCTCCATTCTGATTTTGCACGTCGTCCATCTGAATTCTGGGAGGATGGTGATTCTGTTCCAAGCAAGTCTGCGAGCAAATAATGCATCTTCACCTTGATCCCCAGTTTACATGCACTCTTAGGAAGCTGGTAATAATTATTCCCCAAGCGGGGCTGAATTCTGTAAATTCAATCCCCAAATTCCACTGTGGCAACATTTTACTTGAGCAAGCATGATAGACCCAGCTAACCTCCCAAATGATGGACCACATTAATATAAGTGTGTGTTCTTCAGAACTATACATAAGTTGATTCCACAGGTCAAGCCAAACTGTCACATTTTTATTATATACTTCTTTCTTCAAAAATGATAGAAAAGTCCATAAAGCCAAGTACTGCCTGTATTGCTTGCAACTTGGGAGGCAGAACTGGGAGGATCACAGGTTAGATGCCAGCTTCAGCAACTTAGCAAGACCCTATCTCAAATAAAAAATTTAAAAGAACTGGAGACATACTTGGTGGTAAAGCACCCGAGTTCAATCCCCAGTACCCAGGAAAAAAAAAAGTGCAGAATGAAAGCATGCAGCTTCCTGAATCTTCACTGTATGCCCCATGTAATGGCACCCAGATTAAGAAACATTACATGCACCCTAACAGTTCTTCCTCTCCTAGTTCTTACTCACCCTTATCCCCCCCCCACCCAAAGTAAACACTACAAACTTGTTTTGCTTCCTTTTGGACAATATAATGGAATTATGCTGTGTACAGAATTCTTGTGTCAACCTTGTGTTTGTAAGATGCTGTACTTAGTTGTAGTATGTTCATTCTCAAGTGGGTCAACTAAAAGGAATTTTAAGTCAAGATCTGTTCTTGTGATTAAGGGAAAGCTGGGAAAGATTGAAGGTCCAGGGTAGATACAGATACAACTGAGACCAGAGAGGAGATAGCCTATGAAGGGGCCCCTACATCTGCTTTCCAAGTAAAGTGCTGCAGTCCGCCTGGGCAAAATAACCGGGAGGTGACAAGCAACTTGAAGGTTGAAGCTGGAACTGCTTTATTGCGGGACAACAGTGGTATATATACCTAACTGATTATACACAGCTTGACTCAATTAGCATCATCCAGATACAGCAATCAGCCAATAAGGAATTCCCATCATCTTAATGGCTCCGTGGCGTTGCCTCACAAATCACTCCTCCTGGCAAACTGCCAGGCGCCATCTTGACTTGATTTGCAGTCCCCAACAATAAAGGAAAGGTCATGCAACAGAGCCTGAACCACTGGGTCTCAGCCTCTACTGAGCATTAGAGTTACCTGGGGAGCTTTAAAATCCTAACGCCCAAACCAACTACATGCAGCAAAATTTCAGGGATTCCTATTGTGAAGGTTCTTTAGATGATCGTAATGGTCGGCCCTGTTGAAAACCACTGCTCTAGTCAGATCATTGAGAGCTAAGGGAATTCCCACCTCACGGCCTTTATCTTCTCATATGATGGAGAGCAATCTCCTAGGAATGAGATATACACTGGGAAGAAACATTACTGCGACACCAGAAGGATACACATTAGAACCCACTTATGGTAGGCCACATGAGAAAGGTGAAGTTATCTTCCTCTGCTAAGTTTGGTGGCAACAACAGTGTTGAGGGGTAAATGTGTAAGTGGGGATGGAGTCTAATGTGATCAGGAAGCCCAGGATAACTGACAAGGTGAACTGGAGGGTAGTATAATCAGTGGTCTTGAGTTGGCACTTTTACTGATGTCAGCTGTCCTAAACAAGGAGGGTTTCACCTGCTGAGATCAAAGAAGCCAAGTATGAGATGAGGTCCAAGTCTGTTGAAAAGAAGATCCAGGATTTAGCTAAAGCAATGTGGAATGCAGTAGGTGGTCTGAGAAGCCCATATGGGGCAGAAAGAAGACAAGATAGAAGAGTGAGACAACCAAGACAAGTAGATGTTGTGATTAAATGGCATGGCAAGTGGGGGTGGGGTATTTATTTCAAGTCAGCAGTATGTCATATCCAGGATATCTACTGTTGTGACTCCTGGCTCCCAACCTCCTGTTTCCAGTTTTGGTTAACATAGCAAAGGGTGCTGCCTGTATGTGAGAAAGCATTTCAGGGGAGAAAAACTAATTTGAGTAAAGGTAAGAAAAAGGTGACAGAATATCAAGGGGGATTCCCCACTATAGAGATGGGGACACATGTGCATAGAGCATAAAGAGATAATAGGCACAGAAAATGAGATTAGGAGTGGCACAGAATGGGTGAAGACCCATGGGAAACAAAGCGACTTGGGAATGAGCAGCACAAGCCCATAGGCAGGGATGCCCAGATATGGGACAGGAGATGGGGACTGAGTACACCAGGGCGCTGCATGCAAGCAAAGAGGAAAGAACCTGGAAAGACCAGGTCCACCAGGAACAGGGTACAGGAACAGGTCCAGAAGCAGAACTTGTCAGAACTCAGATACTTAACAAGGAACATCCCAATAGTTGAAGGGCAACATGTACCTCAAGAAACCTACTGTGTCTCGAAGACCTGTAACTCTGAGCCTCAATGAAAGATGGTAACTAGAAAGCTTCAGCTAACTGGAGCCAACAGGATGAAGCTCTAAGAACCATCCTTTGGGTCCTTATGTACTGCATTCACAGAATGAAAAAGAACTAAGTTGGAAGTAGTGTGACTTTAATAGACTTTCTGTAGGAACACCTTTTCTAAATTTCCTTATGTTGCTATGGAGCTGAGACACAAAAGTCATCTTTATAAGAATGAGCAAGGGTGGTGTGCTAGAAAGCATCACTTGCAAATAAAAAGTAACCGTGGACCTAGTCACTCACTCTTGATTTACAGAATTTATCACCAAGCTCTTTTCGATAACATTTCTTGTTCACATGTATATTCCGTAATGAGACATACAGGAGACTTCTGCCAATAGAAATGTCTACTCTGAACTTGGTACACTGTCACTCTCTGAAGTGCAAAGGTCTTACATACATCATCCTCACCTCAGTTATGTGTACACAGACCCTTGCTTTCCTGGTCCAACAAAAGGACCCACAATGGTTCCCTGGTGAACTCTGCCTTGTGGCTGTACCAACGACCCGGCATAGATTCCATAAGGAAAGAAGTTACTTGTTGAAAACTGCTAATGCATAAGCTTAAGAATCCAGAATCTCTTCACACAGCAAACTTAACAGCAGGCAAAAGATCCCTGTCCCTTAAAGGAAAAAAAGGTTCAAAGATGTTTTAAAGTTTTTTTATTTTAAAAATAGATTCATAAAGTGCAAGAAGAACTTATTTCTTTCCGGTACTCTACATCCTTCTTCAGCAAGCTGTTGGAAACAGAAAAAAAGAAAAGGTTGGTAACACACTCTTTAACTTCAAATAATTATGCTGTAGCTTTAAACCCGGAATTATTAAGATCTGCTGTTACAAGAAACGGAGGTCCTGAAAATCTATGACAAACAGCTCTGATGAGAAAGTCTGGACTAAATGCAAGGATTCTGACTTCCAGACCACTGCTTTTTCCTCTTCACCAACTTCCCACAACATAAGTTTTCTGCCTGGAGTTTACAAAACGTTAATGCAAAGAGGTCCCCCGGAGCCACGGGGATGGACGGAGGGGGAGGAGGTGCAAGAGGTATCTTCGTGGTTCCCATGGCCTTTCCTTTTTTCCCTGTCGTTCTTTCCAGGATTTTTCACTTTTAACGATGTCAGGGTGCGGCGACACTGCACGTGGCAAGTCAGTGCCACCAAACCCCCGCAGGAAGCTCAACTATTACACCCAAGCGCTAGTACTCAGCAAAGTTCCTCCTTCTGGTCTCTGGGGAGGGAAGCAACTCCCTCCCGGCGGCCCCACCCTACCGCGGACCCAGGCCCCACGATCCGTCTGCTCACCGACGCTGGGGAAGGGCCGGCCCCGCGGGCGGGAGGGCGAGGGAGCCGGGGGCGCGCGCGCGCATCGCGAGGCGTCCACTCAGGCCAGGTCCAGCTTCTTCTGCGTCGTCGCCAGCTTGTCCTGCAGCCTCCGCTTCCTCCAGTCCAGGTAGCGCCTCCGTAGCAGGTTCGCCTAACAGCCGACGAGCACTCCGGAGGCGAAAGCCACCAGCACCGACACCTGCAGCGTCCTCTCCGACACGTCCGCCATCGCGGCCGCCCGGCGTGCAGCGCGGCCTACGGCGCTGCGCGAGGGTCAAGCAGCGCCGCGCGTTCACAGTGGGCACGGGGCGAAGAGCCGGCGGAGCAGCTGCTGGCGCGGGGCGTCCTGCTGGGTGTGTCAGCAACAGGTCGGCCTTCTCCTGAGACCTTCCCAGCGCTTGGAGAGCCCGTCTGCACCCCTCTGCGCCCTCCACAGTGTCCTATCTATCATTAATCAGATGTTTCCTTGCACTATTAGCTGACATTGGTGTCTTGCCAAGTGTAAGCTCAGCACCTCTTTATTTTTGCTCAGCAATAGAATTTGAACCACGTGTGTAACTTAAAATCCTCTGGTAACTCGTTTCTTTCAAAAATAAGTACAAGCAGATAAAATTGTTTTTAATAATATATCTTATCATTTCAACATCAGTTTGGAAATTATTTAAGAGATTTCTGGTTTTTGTATTGTCTTTGAAACTTGGTGTATATCTTTACAATTAACATCAATCATACTGTTTAAACACTGAGTTTTCAGTGGAGACATTTGATCTGTGTCTAGTTTTATAAAATTTACAGTTGAAAAAGAAGTCTCATTTACTTACACAATTTTTTTTTCCTGAAACTGAGTTTACTATGGGTTTTTAAATTAAATTGATCATTAGATTTCTTTAAATTGAAAATGAAATTCTTAGGGCTGGGGCTGGGGCCCAGTGGAAGCCCTCTTGCCCAGCATGTGTGAGGCACTGGGTTTGATTCTAAGCACCGCATAAAAAATAAATAAAATAAAGGTCTGTCAACAACTAAAAAAAAAAAAAAATTAAAAAGAAAATGAAGTTCTTTTGTCACACTAGCCATGCGATGCCAGAGCTAACAGGAGACAGAATTGTTGAGATGGGGGGCACACACACTTCTAATGATACAGGTCACTGTGATCCCGAGTGTGTCCCACTTCCTGGTGTTCAGGCACTTGAGTGTGCAGGTCCAGAGATTTGCTTCTAACTAATAGAATAAAGCAAAGGTGATACGGTGTCAGCCTGTGATTGCTTTATGTTACATTGAAGACTTTCCTTACAGCTTGATGAAGAGGGTGGAAGTGTTGAAGGAGTTGACATCAAAGAACTGTGAGTGACCCCTGGGAATGGCGGGGTGCTCCAAGCTAACAGCTAGATCCCTTATCCTACAACCACAAATAAACCAACTGTCTGCAACCTGAATGAGCTTGGAAGCAGATTTTCCTCACTGGGGCCTCCAGATGAGAACACAGCCTGGCACCTTAGTTGCAGCCTTGTGAAACTTTTAACAGAGGACCTAGCTAAAGACTCCTGGCCCATTGAAAGTGTGAGAGAATAAGGGTGTATTGTTTTAAGTTGCTAAGTTTGCAGCAATGTGTTACACAGTGTGGGAAAAACACTTTCCCACTCTGGTTTTCAGTACCGACTACCTCTTATTCAGACGCTCTACACTTCAGACATCAGATGTGGGAGAAGCCCCACACACCAACCAGTTCTGCAGTGAACACCAGCAGTTGAATGTCCTCCAATTCTATCTGGAAATAGTGTCAGATACCACAAGTTGAGAGCTCAGAATCACAAGACTCTGACCACACCCCGCCCCCTTCAAATTGCCAGTTTCAAGTGGTAGTTTGTCGCTTATACACCTGACAGGTATAAATCAGGAGCTCCCACAACCCTGTCCTTGGCTTGATTTGTTTGGTTACAAAACTCAAGGAAACACTTTACTCATGTTTACCCATTAGCATCATCTCATCTCTTAGCTCACCCTGTAGTGTTTTCAGGACAGAGCTGACCTCTGCTACCGCCCTGGGTCCAAGCAGTCGTGGCCTCTTACCTGAGGGGCTGCAACAGCCCCCACCATCTTTCGGAGCTTCTCTTCCTGTCCACCATGTTCTATTCCCCACATAGCAACCAGAGCAAGTGGGCCTGCAGGAAAGAAGTTGGATCATATCACTGCTCTACTCAAACCCTGGAGTGTAAAAGCATCTGTGGTGGCCCCGAGGGCTCTGTGTGACCAGCTTCCCTAGCCTTATCTCTCAAGAGCCTGCTCATTGTGACCTGAACTGCTGTTCTTCCTCTTCCAGATACTCCCTGGCTCGTTTCCCCATCTCCTATAAGTTTTTTTTTTTTAAATCAACTTTCACCTCTTTATGAGGCTATCAGACTATGTAAAAATCTCAAACTCAAAACTAACTAACTAACTAACTAACTAAATAAGTCAATCACAAACTCAGCCATCCCCACTCTTGGTGCTCCTGATCCCCATGATCCTGTTCTGTCTCCCTCTAGTACTGGCTCCCTTCCACATACAGCATGATTTACTTATTACATTTACAGTGCAGTGCCTCCCGCCCTCCCCCCACCCACCTAGAATATAAGCCACTTGAGAGCAAGGATTTTCGTCTCCATTGTGTACCATGAATCCTAAGTGCTTAGAACAGGGACTGGCAGATAACTGACAACAGTGAATATTTGATGTTGATGACAGTAGGGAGTGGTCAGCTGTATCTTCTGGGTGAATGGCTAAATTAAATCAGTCTCTCCTCTCAGGTCCTCTCTCTCTTCCCCCCTGTCCTCCTCTTCCTTCCCTCTTCCTCTTCCTCTTCTTCCTCTCTGCAGTGCTGGGCATGGAACCCAGGACCTCCCACTTACTAGGCACGCATTCTGCCACTGAGCTATGTACCTCCACCTCAGAACTGAATTTTGAAAGATAAGTAGGTTAATCAGGAGAAAACATGAAATTTCTCCTTAATTAAGTTTTCTCACTTATAAAACAAAAAGTTTGGTATGATGTGTTAATTTTAAGTCATTTTGGAGTCTTTTTCTGAGACTGTGTACCTGGGCCACTAGTGTTGTTGCAAATTTGGACCTCATTTGGAATTCTGGCCTCATCCCTAAGATACCTTGGGCTAAAAATAGGCAGATCCTGGACATGGGAACCTTAGTCCAGT
This sequence comes from Callospermophilus lateralis, assembly GCF_048772815.1. Taxonomy (NCBI): domain Eukaryota; kingdom Metazoa; phylum Chordata; class Mammalia; order Rodentia; family Sciuridae; genus Callospermophilus; species Callospermophilus lateralis. The sequence goes on from NC_135318.1 coordinate 93,453,247, forward strand.
GGAGCCAGCCAGACTGTGCAATGCCCTTATTTTAACATGAGGAAACTGGGGTCATATTCAGAGAGCTGCTGGGAAGAGACAAAGATCTACACTCTTAAAATCCCTCTTAAGAAGCCAACATGTCCCCAGCTTGAGTCTTTGTATTTTTTTTTCACCTTGGAAAATTGTTTCAGTAGGACATTTTAGTGGATTTGATAATGGTAAACCAGTTTTGAGGTGAATATTAAATTTGGATTAATAATAGGCTAAATATGGGGCTGGGGATGTGGCTCAAGTGGTAGCACGCTCGCCTGGCATGCGTGCGGCCCGGGTTCGATCCTCAGCACCACATACAAACAAATATGTTGTGTCTGCTGAAAACTAAAAAATAAATATTAAAAAAATTCTCTCTCTCTCTCTCTCTCTCTCTCTCTCTCTTTAAAAAAAAATAATAGGCTAAATACTCAAATGTCATGAGTTCATTGATTACAGAGTGTCTTTTGAAGGATACATTAATTGCTGCTGTTGAGTTTGCTGTTCCAAGCACTTACCAAGCATGTACCATACTGAACCTTTGCTGCTTATGTAAATTCCTTTAAAATATATAAATGACGTTACGTTCCTCTGCAACTCCCAGGCCCTAAGCAATAAAGTGGTCACTTTATACTTGAATGTGCCCATAAAAGATGAATCTGTGATCTGATTAAAACAGAGCATTCGCCTTCTATTAATCCAGTCACTGTCGCTAATAACACAGTACCAGAGTGGAGGAGTGTAAAGAGGAGAGGTTTGTTTCCCAGGTCCACTTCAGGGGCAAGGGCAGCAGCTGAGGATGGCCAGCAGAGTCCTGAGCCAGGGCAGAGAATCAGGGGGTGGGAACCACACTTGTAAGGATGGGTGTCCTCCGAGATCTCCCCTCCCCCTCCCTTTATAAAGTCACCTGTATCCAATCACGGGGACTTCACTGAGGTGAATTTATTTAATCCTAATCACCTCCCAAATATTTCATTTCTAAACACCATAGTTTTTTTCATCTTTTTATTTGCATTTTTGGATATATTTTTAATTTATTGGTTCTTTTTAGTCATACATGACAGCAGAATCCATTTTGATATAATTATATAAGCATTTGTTTAGTACATTTTATTCACAGAAAAATATACTTTAAGCTACAAACGCCAGATTATACAGCGGGAAGAAATTTTCTTAGTTTTCCACACTGATGGAAAGGTTCCTACTAAATGAAAAAAAAACTCCCTATAATTATATTCACAACATTTCATGTGATTATTCATAATACTAATACAATGATATAAGAATCAATAATGTTTGAGGTTAAGCATAATAATAACGAAAAAATGCAAAATCTAAGAGAAATTACATCAAAGCCTTTGTTATATCAAATAAAAAAATGCAAATTTATTACTAAGCATAGACAAATGGCAAAATATACTTATATAGTAAAATATATGTGTCTTCAAGTTAGACCCCTGCTACAGTAATGTTGGAGTGGTCAGACTGTAGTTTGAAGTCTGAAGTTTGCAGCTCTGCACGCGCATTTTTGGCATTCACCATAGTGTTTGATTGACCTGGTAAAGGCTCTCTTTCCCAATCCCGTCAGAGGAGAAGTCAAAAGCAATTTGCATTTCTATTGCAGGGACAGCCTTATATTTTCACTATCTTGCTTCAGGGTTCTGTCCATTTGTTCAGAGGAACCTTGACAATCTTGAAATCCTGCAAAATAGCATGCTGGTCCGTTCATGGCAATGGGCTGGTAACAGGAAATACTAGGAACTGTGGGTGTCTTTGTAGGACAGGTACAAGCCGGAAGGTCATAGAGACAGCTAAGTTCAGGGTCAAGCTGCATGGTGAGTGTCCAGGTGTCCAGTGGTCTGGGCAGGTCAGGATATCCCTTCTAAAGTGAATAGGGAAGTAGCTGCGCTTGGCAATACATCTAGTGGCTCTTTGGGTCTGGGGGTTGGAGTGCTGCTCCAGCCAGGCAGCTCGTGAGACTGACTGGCGAGCTGTTGTTATCATGGAGCCAACTCTGGCACTGGGAGTACCTGTGGCAGCTACGAGGATGAGGTGTGGAGCTTCTGCTGAGCCCCCCGTAGAGCACTGCAAGGGAGACCTCCCATCTTCCTCTGTGGCAAATGCTCTTAGTTCAGCACTTCCTGTGTTGCTCGTCAACCCAGGTAGAAGCTGCACTCCTGCCTGTGGGATCTCAAGGACTCTGGAGCCTGAGTGGACTGTTGTGAAAGGAATATTACCTGATGGCTGATAACTGGATATATACAGCAGTGCCCCATTTTTAAGAGAGAATAATAAGTGGGAGACTGGGCCTGGGCCTGTTCAAGGGCCCAGGGAGACTGTGTGAGCTCCCTGCTCAAACTTCCCTCAGCCTCTCCTCCAGCTCCCTGCCTCTCTCTCAACCTGCACTTGCATGCTCAGGAGGACCGGGAGAATTTTCTGGAAACATCCCATTCCTGGTTCATGAGTGGACCTGCTTTGGATGACCACCAGGGGACACCTGACACATAGAAGGTGCTCAACAAGCCAGGTAGCAAGATGACCCTTCCTGTGGGTGCCAGACGTCCATTCCCCGCCTCCCTGGCACTTGCTCAAAATAGGTTCATGTGCAAGGTGGTAGTTTAGCTGGGGATAGAAGGTAACATGGTCTCCCTTCACCAGGCTTGTTCAGTCCCCACCACTGCTGAAAGCCACTGAGCCCTGGGATTGCCACCATCCCGTTTATAGAGGAGGAGTGGCTAGTTTATAGAGGAGGAGTGGCAGGGTGATGACACTGTGTGATTCCTGTCTCTAAGGGGTCAATGCCTTGTCCTCACCAGGCATGGATTTAACTCTCCTGCCACAGAACAGGTGCGGGCACCACCATTCACATCCTGACACTGTGCCTTCTCCAGGGATGCACAATATGGAGGTGACACCCAGTTTAGCCACAGGTGTTTGGCAGTGAGGATTGAAACTCATGGAATCCTCCAGTTTTTATCGGAGAAGTGGGTGGCTTGAGAACAATGGCTGTCCTAGTGAAAGCTGAGGTGCTGCGCTCGCTGGGAGGGTGGTCATGCCCTGCAGCAGATGGGACACCTTGAGCCAGCAAACACTCCATATGTGATGCCAACTCCCCCATTTATGGATGTTTTTTAGGTCTTGGGTGGTGGGAAAAGTGGCCCCTATTACTATTCTACCCAACAACTCACTCAAATAAGTTTTGCTTTCTGCCTCTACAAGGTTTGGAGATGTCTGCATTATTCAACTTCATTTTACTATAAAGAAATACTCAATGCAATTAACTTGTAAAGAGAAAAGGTTTATTTGGGCTCATGGTTCTGGGGGATCCATCCCTAGACCTTGTGACTCCCCCACTACTTAGGGGCTTTGGCAAAGGCAGCATAACATGTCAGGAGTGCACAATGGAACAAACTGCTGACATCATGAGCTAGGAAGCAAAGAAAAAGAGAGGATGGGCATGAGGTCCCAGAATGTCCCTTGGGGTGCTCCCTCAGTGACCTAGGCCCTTCTTCCTAAAGGCCCATCGGACTTTCCCATAGCATCACCCTGCAGACCCAGCTTCCAACTCATGGACCTGTGGGATACACTCTTCCAAACCAAAGCAGTGTTGGTACTGAAGGGAGACTCTCTCTACCAGGTACCAAAGCCCTGCAAGTGGAATATCCCTGCCTATTCTGGGCTCCTCGTGCTGCCAAACAACATGCACAGGGAGGGGTTTTATGTTGCCTATGCTAATAGTCCCAGTGGCCAAGGGAAGATCTGCTCTACAGTGGGGCAGGGAGAGCCAGGTCTGGAGTCTTGGAGGTGCATTGGACATCTCTTATTATATTTCCACGTCCCACTGTACAAGTTTATGGAAAAAACTATAGCAACCCAAGTAAGACGGGACTGCCAGTGGAGTTCCCGTAGGAGAGGAAGGTGGGATCACTCTGCCAGCTAAAGACCCCTGTTTAGCAAAGGCTGAGGGGATCATGGAGCAGGTGGAGGGATGTCATTACCCCGTAGGTTCTGGGACCAGCTACAGAAGCAGGGTTTCTGCAGTCAGGCTGATGTTACTTCATTGTTGCCTGCTGTCCCACTACTTTCTATGGAGGATGTCGCTGGTGGCTCCCTTTCTGTTTCAGGTGGGAGTGTGACTGTAACAAACTACAGGTAGGGTAGGGTAGCTTATAAACAATGAAAATTTATTTCTTACAGTTCTAGAGGCTGGGAAATCCAAGATGGCAGCATGGCAGGTATGGAGCTCTATCCTCACATGGTGGAAAGGTTGAGAGAAATTCTCTGGGGCCTCTTTATAAGGACACCAATTGCATTCCTGAAAGGCCCACCCTCATGTCGCTGAGGCTTCACCTCTTAAGACCACCATATGGGGGGTTAGGGATCCACACATGAATCTGGGGGACACAAGCATTCAGACCATACCAATGACCAAGCTGACATTAGCTTCCAGTGATATGGTAGCTCTTTCCCACCCATATTAAAGAGTGAATCCTGAGGGACGAGGGTGCAGACTGGGTGGGATTAGACTCTCCACATCTTTCCGTCCTTCCATCGGCCCCAGGAGGCGGACCTCTGTGGATTCTGTTCCACTGGCAATCTTGCCTTCTGGCTGGCATTTGGGTTCTCCCATTGAAGAGACCCACCCAGAAATGGGGAGGAAAGCGAGGTTGGGGTCTTATTCCCTGACTGCCTCTCCATGGTGTCATCTCCAGTTGATCTTGTCCCTCTCCTCTCAGGGATGGCTTCATAGGGGTAGGACTGGCGCAGCTCACAGGATTCCACATTCAGAATGGCCCTGGCTCTGCAGTGGCCATCCTGAAATTCTTCATAATTTGCTTTGAATCTGAGTTTTAAAAGGGGAAGTTCAATCGGGACAGTAGAGCATGTGCCAGGACCTGGAGCCTTGCCTTAGGAGAGGCCCATCTCCCAAGGTGGGCTCTCAGCCACCTGCTTTCCCACTGAGTGCCCTGGCCTCACACAGCCTTCCCTTCTCCCCTGGTGCAGCAACTGCTGCCATGCTACCCCCCAGGTAAGGTGTGGGTGCATGGGGGGTTAGGGTAGGGTGCCCACACTTGGGGCGTGGCTGTGGCCGTCCTCCACCATCCCACAAGTCGGCAGCACCCTGGCCATTTCCACAGGCACCTCTTGAAGGGTTGAGCCTTTTCCCCAGCTCATGCGGGTGCCTGGTGCATCCTGGGGTGAAGGTTCTAATTCCTGGGGGGTTGCTTTTCTTGCCATGTTGGCTAGGGTGGCAGCTCTTGGGAATGGAGGATGCCTGGCTCCGCTTGCTCTCCTCCTGCTGGGGTGTGACACATCCACCCAGTCCTGTGGCTGGAGTCAGCAGAACCCTGCAGTGGGGAGGAAGGGTCTCCTAAGATCCAGAGCAGATGCCTGCGAGGGTCTGTTCCCTCTTTGGAGGGAGTGTGACACTAAATAGTCATTGAAAAGCAACATGACAGAGAGAGAGAGAACGGAAACACGAGAGAGGAAGAGGGGAAGGAGGAGGACCCCCTGAAGACACTTTAATACCTCTCAGGTGACTGTGCCTTTTGGACAGAGGGCTTTGCCTTCTTACTCTGCTCTGACCCCTCTGAAGGAGGACATGTCTCCATCCTCCCTGCTCCTCCTCGCGGAAGCAGCTGCGTCTCCCTCTCCCTTTGGCCTGGGGAGGGGGCTGAGGATGGTGCCAGCTCAGCCTGGCTAGCCCTAAAGATTATTCTAGAGCCCCTATCCTTTTATAAGTAATCCTTTAACTAAACCCACCTCAGATCCTCCTAGTTTAATTGTTCACTTTTCCCCTACCGGCCCAGAGTGACACATCCTTCCACCTCCATCCCCAAACACCTGGTCTTTCTCCTGTATTTCACTTCGAGTTCAGCGGTCCAGCTTAGAGCCTGGTGTCTGTCAGTTGACACACCTTTTCTGAGCACCCAAGACACATCCAGGAGACTGACAGACAAATAAGTGGCTGGGAAAGAGTAAGGCACCAGGTGTGGATGGATCTGGGTACTGTGTGGGACCCGTGGACCAGGTGGGCAACACTAACCCTATGGCTACAGGACCATCCACTGTCCAGAGACAGCACTGGGCAGGGGTTGTTCCACACTGTGGAGGAAGATTCTCGGGTGGGCAGAGAAGCTTGCACAAACTTCTTATGGCTGCATCAAAGGTCTTTATCACTTGAAAACCACCATGGCTCTTTCAAAAATGGCCTACCTGGAGCAAGTCTGTTCACCTAGCTACAATCCTGGATCTGTGAAATACAATTACTCCTCACTCCTCCAGATTCTGTGAATTTGACAACCTGCTAAAACGTATGTGCAACTCCAAAACCAATACCTGCAGTACTCAATTCTCATAGTGCTTTTGCAGGAATTTGCAGACATCTGCAGAACTGTCAAGACTTGGGTCCTTTCACATGCACACCCCCAGCTGAGGTCATTCAAAGTTGTACTCTTTTGCTTCAGTTCTCACTTGCTACAAACAAGTGTCCTATTCTATTGAGTCCACGATTTATTTTTTTTGCATATTTGCATTTTTTCAAGCAAGCACTGAAGTGCTGTGTAGTGTTCCTAAGAGCAAGATCTGGGACTTACCTGTGGGGAAAATATGCTAGATAAGCTTCACTGGAGCATGAGATACAGTGCTGTCAGCTGTGAGTTAAATGAGGGAAACAGAAGTGCACATTGAACAGGGCTGCAGCCTGACCAGTGGATGAAAATGTGACCATAGCCCACAGGAACCTACCCCGAGGGGCAGCAGTCAACATGGCTAATTCAGTGGTCAGGGACTTTAGGACAAGAATACCAAGCATCAACAGTGCTCCGACTTTTTGAGAATCAAAACTCTTCTTAAAAATCTACATTCTGGGGAGAATAATGGTTTCAAGTGCAGTTAGATCACAGTGGGGCAATCGTGGTTTACAACAGCATATCACAAATTTATAAGGAACTAGAAAAGAGAGGAGATTAGAGCTTCCTGACACTAAGAAATGGTGAATGTTTAAGGGGAGGGCGATGCCAATCACGTTGTAAGTGGTGTGTGTATGATCACCACTCCACCCACTTGCATGTAAAATCCATGCCTAGAGGACTTTTTCATGCCTTTTTTTTTTTATTATTATTACTGGGGATTGACCTCAGGGGCACTCGACCCCTTAGCCACATCCCCAGCCCTATTTTGTATTTTATTTAGAGACAGGTTCTCACGGAGTTGCTTAGCACCTTACTGTAGCTGAGGCTGGCTTTGAACTCGCGATCCTCCTGCCTCCCAAGCTGCTGGGGTTACAGGTCTGTGCCACTGCACCTGGCTTCCCTCTTCTTTTCCTTCTGTTTCCCTCCTTCCCACTTTTCCTTCCTTCTCTCACTCCATCTCCTTCCCTCCCTCCCTCACTTTCTTTTTTTCTTTCTCTCTTCTTCACAGTGATGGTTAGGTGTAGAGACTTTTGTCAAGTTCAGTTTCAGCCTGGGTACATCATAGGTGCTGCGGGGAGGCAGAGACACCTGATTTTTTCTTCCCAATGATGTCGGGAGCCGCGGTGGCCCTGGCCCTCACCCGTGAGCTCAGCAGGAACTGCACGTGGTCATGCTCTAATGCTACGTTTCTTCTTCCTTCTCACCTGGAATACGGCAGTAAGGAGAAACTTCCTGCCATCCACCCAGTGGTATCCTGAATATAGTTTGATTAAATGAAATTAAAGTTGGGGTATATGTTGGGTCTTCTCCTCATTCACCAGTTCTCCAAATAATGAATTGGTTTCCAGGCCTCCTCTGGCTGAACTCTTTTTGTAATTAGGAACTCACAGAGTTCAGCTTACTTAATGTTTCAGCCTGTTGCTATGATTACCCTTGTTGGTGCTCCAACGATGTCATCTCTGGCCAGTGAAGCTGGTCCCCGAGTCCTTCCATACATGACCAGTCCTCTCAGTCTGCCCCCTTGCTCTCTGGCATGACAAGATGTCCCAGGCTCATTTGTGTACAGTGGGTCCCTGACTTAATGATGGTGTGAATTAACAATTTTTTTTTTCTCAGCTTAACCACTGAGCAATACACCTAGCCCTTTTTTTAAAAAAATGTTTAATTTTGAGACAGGGTCTCATTAAGTTGCTTAGGGCCTCATTAAGTTGCTGAGTCTGGCTGGCCTTGACTTTGCAATCCTCCTGCCTCAGCCTCCGTAGCTGCTGGGATTACAGGCGTGTCACCACTCCAGGCTAACAGTCTTTTGACTGTGGGATGGTGTGAGTGTGTACCCATATAGCCACTCTGCTTTTCATTTTCTGGATAGTATTCAATAAATTATGTGACATACCTGACACTTCATTATAAAACAGACTTCACATTAGATTACTTTGCCTAGCTGTAGACTAATGTAAGTCCTCTGAACATGCTTAAGGTAGGCAAGGCTAGGCTATGATATTCCATAGGTGAGGTTATTAAATGCACTTTTGGCTTAAAAATGTGAGTGTGTGTGTGTGTGTGTGTGCGCGCGCGTGCGCGCACGCGCATGCTGTGGAACAAACCCAGGGCCTCATGTATGCAGGGTAAGTGCTGTATCACTGAGTCATACCCCAGCCCCAACATTTTCCACTTATGATGGATTTATTAGGCTGTGACCCCATTGCAAGTCAAGGAGCAGAGTATTTCCTTCTCTGGAAAAGCCATTTCTCCTTTTAGTAATACGGACTATTTAAAAACTGCATCTGCACATGGGAGATGCCTCATTCTCTTATTCCCCAAGATGACCTTATTTTTTTTCCGCGAGATGACTTTTAAAAAGGTTTCTAGTATAACCTTCCTTCGTGTCTTTATTATGAGTGACTGTTTACATATTCAAGCCCCTCCAGGTAAACGGAAATATGACATGTACAGGTCTTTTCCAACTTTCTTTTTCACTAAATAGTTCCTTTCAGCAGTTTGGTTAAGTGTCCCAGCAACCTGTGTATTCAAGGTTTGGTCCTCAGGGTAGCACTATTGGGATGTGGTAGAGGATTTCAGAGCGAGAATTAAATGAGGTCTTTGGATCTCTGGGGGCACACACTTGGAGGGGATTTGGGAACCGTGCCCCCTCATCTTCTCTTTTGCTTCTTGGACACGAGGTGAGCAGCTTTGCTCGGCTACGTGCTCCCCATCATTGCCACCCAGCAATCCCACTAAGAAGCCTAAATATACTGGGTCTTCCCAAACATGAACTAGATCTTCGAAAACTGTGAGCCCCAAATAACCCTTTTCTCTTTATACGTTAATTATCTCATGTATTTTGTTATAGCAATGGACAGCTGAGTAATACACTGGCCATCGCCTCATGGTCTATAGGTATATCCCCCATTTTTTTTCTAGTTGGCTTATTCTACTAGTCCCTTCTTAGTGAATATTTAGATTGTTTTATCCTTTTGTGTATAAATAGTAAAAGAAGAGAATTTGCAGAAAGAAAACAAATATAAGTACAAATATGTAGTGAAGAACTAACCCTGGCCAAAGAGAGATCTAGCCTCTGCCCTCAGTCACCGGGAGATCCTCTGGACTGGGAACATCCTGCTGGGCAGAAACATTGAGTTTGTCTGGGGGCTCTGGGCTATGGAGTATTAGTTCCAAACTCTAGAGGAACCAAACCAAAGGTATCAGCCCGGAGATAGGCAGCAGTCTACGGTTAGCCACGCAGGCTGTGACCAAGTTCCAAGAAAACCTCTGGGCACTGAAGCCTTGGGTAAACTTCCTTGACGCAGCGTCTTACTGAGTTGCTTAGGACTTTGCTAAGCTTCTGAGGCTGGCCTTGACCCATGATCCTCCTGCCTCAGGCTCCCGAGCCACTGGGATTACAGGCGTGCACCACTGCACCCAGCCAGGAACACATGCTTTTAAAGTATACTTTCATAGGCGCAAGAGAGGAAGAGAGAAGGACACCTCTCCCCTTAAACCCGCTGCTTCTTTTTAGTCAGTTTGAGCTAACTTCAGTCATGTACTTGCCTTATAGAAAGTTCCCTGTGAAGACTAACCAAGATCAAGGAGGAACCTCCTGTGGACAGAGGGGTGAAAGTCTGACCTGAGCCTGGGATGCAGGGTGGAAGGCCATCCACAGTGGGTGCAGGGCAGGATATTTGTTTTACAGAAGCATGTGTGCCTGCTTGTGTACATGCAGATAAGGAGCTGTAGGGAAGGCTGTCCATCAAAATGTTCTCACAGTGGCCGCGATCTTTGATTAGTTGTTTTAACTCTTCACACTGAACACATTTACAAAAAAAAAAAAAAAAGCCATTTTAAAAGACACTACCATAAAACAACCATTCTATAAGTTGTCACTTAAGATACAAATGGAATATTTGGCCTTTCTCAAGAGCAGGCAGGCAGTTTTATATAATCCACTCAATCAATAGTTGCGAAGGTGAGTCTTTGATACATCCTGTAGACAGCTCCGTGGCCAGCAGCCAGTGTGAATTTTCTTTACCATTCTAGGTCAGGTGCTGGGAATTCAAAGATAGAGCCTTCCTGTCTTCTTCCTCTGACAGATGCTGTGGCCTGAGAGGTGGGGGGGGACTACATCGGCAAAGTGCCAGGTGGCTGTCTTCATGAAGAGTCAGGACCAGAGAGAAAGTGACCCACTGGCCTTGAGAAGTTGAGGAAGGGCTCAGAGGGGATGTGAGGTGGGGCCTGGGTGGGAACAATCAAAGGTGGGGCTGCAGATGTGGGGTTTGGCTTTCCCCGAGGAGCTGAGGCCACACAGTTGGCACTGCGGGCCAGCCTTGTGACTGGAGCATGATGTGAGCGCTGAGGTGCAGGCCGGCATTCTGTTAGGGTTCCACCTTAACACACTGAGGAGACTGAAATACGTTCTCACACAGCCTGTATTGCCAGAGGTCCCTGAGGCGAGGCCGCATCCTCTGAGTGGGGCCTCACAGGCGCCCATAAATGCACGGGCTGAGCCTTGCTCCTTCCTGGAGGCTCGGGGGCTGCCCCTGCAGGTGGAGGTAACAGCTTTCCAACCTGCCCAGGGTCCTTGGTGGGCTTGGAATGGTCACCTCCCCTTCTGTCCTCTGCTGATGTTAAGAGCCCTTGTGATTCCATGGGGCCAACCCAGGTCATCTAGGATGACCTCCCTGTTTTTAAAGTCACTTGATTAGGAACCTGAATTACATCTGTAGACTTCTCATTTGTCTGAAAAGAAATAGATTATGCCCTTCCAGGGATAAGGGATAGAATCCTTGGGGCTGTAATTCTGCCCATCTTTCTCTCTCTGACCTTGACCTTGCCAGCCATCAGGACCTAGCAGATTCCTGCTGAACCATCCAGAAGGACAGTATGTGCCTACAGGTGACAGAGCCAGTCACAGCCTCTCCAGGCCTCGCCCTTCTATTGGAGGTGACCAGGGATTTGGTTGGTATGGGTGCCCAGCAACACTTGCCCTTGCTGGCCCTTGGTGGCATGGAAGGATTTATCATTATTTTAAATTCATAGCCAACATTAAAAGAAAAAAAACTCAGGAACAGGATCATGAAAATTCAGATTTCCGCTGGTCTTGGTGGCACATGCCTATAATCCCAGCAGCTCTGGAGGTTGAGGCAGGAGAATGGCAAGCTCTAAGCAACTCAGTGAGATTCTGTCTCTAAATAAAATACAAAACAGGGCGGGGATGTGGCTCAGTGGCTGAGTGCCCCTGAGTTCAATCCCTAGTACCCCCAAAAATAAATAAATAAATTCAGATTTCCATTTTCTCTCGAAAATTTAGCATTTCTGGCAACCCTGAGTTCCAGGTCAGGCTGGTACTGGGAAGCCCCAGGAGAAGAAAGGAGGATCCACATCTCTTTCCCTGGGGGTATCCGCCACAGGAGGCCTCGTTAAAGTCCGTACCCCATCTCTCAGGGACTCCACCAGGGCAGGATGGAACCAATATTTACCAGCGCCCAGCAGCAGCAGCCCCTGCGCATATATCAGCTCATTTAATTCTCCAAAGAAGCTCTGGAGGAAGGTTCCCTTCCTATTCCGCTGATGGGAAAGCAGGGCACACACAGTGCCGAGCTGGGGCGCACAGTCTGCACGCTGGGCCAGAGGCTGCTGACCAGGCCACCCGCGCGGTCCCCGCGGCCCCCGCACGCTGTCCGCCCCGCCTTGGCCAGCGCGGCCTGGAAGGGGCCTCCAGAGCTCTCGCCGCTGGCCGGGGCAGGTCTACCGTCCCTGGGCCGACCCGTTGGGTCACATTGAGGGTCCAGCGCAACCAGGGCCTCCCGCGGGCCTGCTGGGGGCAGAGTCCGCCGGCGCGGCCACGACGCTGGAGCATCCCTTTCTGGTGCGCCGCAGCCGAGATGCCCGGGACCAGCCCAGCCACGGGGGTGTGTCGCTTGCGCCTGGAGCTCCGCGATGAGCCTCTCGCCCAAGAGGTAAGGGACGCTGCCCGCCATGCCCGAGGGCGCCCGGATCGCAGCGCGTCCGGTCGCCCTCCCCGCGGCAGACGCCTCCCCAGAGAAAAGCCCCCGGGGAGAAAACGAACCGGCTAAAAGCCAGCACCGGCTGCTGCGAACGAGGGCCCCTGTGGGGACGTGGGGCGGGGAGCCCCTCTGCTGGGGCGCTTTCTCTGTCCTCTGCGCCCAGAGAGCCCCAGATTCTCTGGAGAGCTGCGCAGCCTGGAAGCACACAGTCGGCTGGAGGGCAGCCCTGCGCGTTGGGGGTCACTTGGGAGCTGTCAATCCTGTGGCGCGGGAGAGGCCTCCCGTCTGCGGGGACTGAGCCGGATTGCATGGAGACCTGATTCCAGGTCTTGCTGGTTTGGCTCTGGAGCCGCGCACTGCGCTCTGTACCGGCAGGAAAACAACGGAGGGTCCCAGCTTAGGATGGGGATTGCAGCCTCTTCCTGGGCCTGCGGGACCCAGCTCCATAGTGGGCTCTGTGTTGTGACAGACAGGCTCCTCTGGATGACTTGGAGCTTCCAAGCAGCTGCTCCTGGGCTGCGCCCTTTGGCAGGATAAGAAACAGAAGGTGGAGAGAGAGGCAAGAACCCCTGTTCTGATGGAGCAGTTTCCAGATCACGGGCTGGTCTCTTCCTTGAGCCTCTGTAAGGTGGGATTTGTAAATCGCAGTCACCTTGTGGGATGACCACGCAGGTTAGGTTCAGCCCAGTGCCTGGCACACAGTGACGCTGGGCATTTCCTTCAGGCCATGCAAGTGTGTAGGAGGTCAGAGTGTTTTAGTCCTGCTTCCCATCTTTGCTGGACTGGCTCTGTCATTCAACTCTGGGCTGAATGGTATCCACTGCTCCTTTGCTTCCCAGTGGGCTACGTAGCCTGCTGGAGAGAGTCCACAGGGTCCTTATGGGTGGGGTGGAACATTGGGCTTCCCATCTGGCCTGCTGTTCTCCCACAGAAATCAGGCCACTTCCAACAGGTGGATTCTACTAAGTCCTCTCTGTGAGTGAGTGGGTGAATGAGTGAGTGAGCAGGCAAAGGACAGGAGGAAGAGATGGTTTCTTGGTTCACAGTCTTGCCCTTGGTCCCAGAAACTACAAAATGACAGGTTTTGTTGTGATCATGAGAGCCTTCAGTGGAGAGAAAATCATTTTAGCCAGAGATGCTTGATGCCCTTCCTCTGTGGGTTTCATATTTCTTTGTCTAAATAAGAGATGCATGCAAATGACTAATAATTTGAGAGATCAAGAAGTACAGCTGGGCCTGGTGGCACTGGCCTGAAATCACAGTGGCTGGGGAGGCTGAGGCAGGAGGATCTCAAGTTCAAAGCCAGCCTCAGCAACTTAGTGAGGCCCTAAGCAATAGCAAATAGAAGAAGGACAGAAAATAAGTCAGAGTCCTGGCTGACTCCAGTGTGAGCCGTTTTGTTTAATGCATGTCTATAGGAGCCAGAGATTTTGTGACTCCAGGTCTTTCAGAGAACTCCTCCAGGGAGCAGGCACTAAGGATAATGCACCTGGTACCAACAGACAGTCCTCAGCAGAGCCCCATGTTTTCTGAGGCAGCAGAACATCTAGATCTGGGGAGGTGGGTGGCCAGTTGACTGGGTTAATCTTTTGTAAGTTAGCTTTGGGTCACAGAACAGGAAACTGCATAGTCACTGAAAAATGTATCAGCATCCTCTCCTATCAAAGAGATTTTTAGAACTTATCCTGCAGGGAGTTTCCTTTGGCAGCTGTAAGATGACAGGCTACTTTTGGGGGAAATTTACCCTCACCTTCAGAGTTGAAATAGAAATATCCCAATGCTAGCGATTTCCAACCTCACTGTTGGTCAGACTCACTGGGAAGTTTTTAGGAAGGTACTTTGTTCAGCTTTGCCCCTGAGATTCTGATTTTACTGGTGAGGATGTGGCTCATGCCACCAGTAACTTCAAGGCTACTGGGGGATTCAGAGGTACATCCAGGGCTGAGAACCTGTGCCCCATGCTGTTTCTTGTCAATTTTGATATTTTGTGTGCTTCTATTTGAATGTTCTCACTCTTCAACTTTTTCATGCAGGTCTGTGATTACTCTTGTCTTCAAGCTCTTGGGTCCCTGGGGTTACCTTATAGCCATTTGCAGAGAAGTTCTTGTCAGGGGAAGATGGCAGTTACCAGAAGCCTGCAGTGTGCTGGCCAGGGCTCCCTGGGAGCACCAGAGAGCAGTGTTGGTTTAATCTGCAGTGCCCTCAAGAGCAACATAAAATCAGCCAGCTAGGTGGGAATGATTCAGTGACAGAGGGGACAGGGCTTGTGATGACCTGGAGGGCATGTCCCTTGCCCTAAGAAAAGCACAGTCACCCACCTCCAGCTGTGTCATGGGGTGGATCATAGATTGCCGAGATGGCCACCAAGTCTCCAATCCCTGAATGCAGGCCCCCTTTGCAAAGTGACTTTGCAATTCCTTTCCATACAGTTAGGGTCCATTTCTCCAGCCCTTGAACCTGCAGTTGGATATGGAACTTGCTTTGGCCAATGGGACATTAACAGATGTCCACAAGTAGAGGTGTGCGAAGCCCATGAGTGTTGGTGCTTGCTCTCTCGATGCTCTGGACACACATGGCCAAGAGATGTGAGCAAGACCCTCCTAGAACACCCAGTATTCATGACCTTCAGGATTAGCTAAGTTGGCTCTAAAAAGGACTGCCCAGCTGACCCGCAGAACACTGGAAAATATTAAGTGTTTGTTCAGGTGATGAAGTATCAGGACGAGCAGCAATAACTAACCATAACACAGCCCCATCTTGCCAGATGTTAACCATCTTTTAAATAGGAAACATAAGTTCAAATTTTTGTGTAAGTTCCAGTTTTGAAAAAATTTGAATTAGTAGCCAACATCCTAAACACATTCTACAGGCCAAACAAAACATACCTTTAGACTGCACTTGGCCTGTGGGTTGTTGGTTTGCAAGTGGCTATGCTGAGGGACACGATGTATTTGTCCTAATGCCTCTTTGCGGTCACTCATTCACCCACCCTTCTTGCCAGAGTAGCCGGTGCCCTCCACCCTTGGCTGCTGTCTGTATGGGATGCGCACTGTATGGGCACTGCCCCAGTTTCTCTGGGTGTTCTTTCCATGTGGAAATGTGGGATTGCTCGTCCTCCTGGAGAGAGTGCAGTGTGAGATGGAGTCCAAGGAAGGACAGTGGGAGGGCAGCACCTAAGCATGAGATCAGGTGTGGAGGTGGGGCCCGTGGTGGGCAGTGGACAAGGAATCCCATCTGTTTTTTCCAGAGAACGTTGTTCCTGGAGGGAAAGCCAGGGAGAGAAAGTTGGAGAGAGGGGATTGTGGGGCCCCTAAAAACCAAGCCAAGGATTTCCCACTTGGTTATCTGGGCAAAGGAGAGTAGCTCTAAGGGAAGAGAAGTCACTGGCAGCTTTGGCACAGGGCACCCTGGGAAACAGGGGCCTGCTCTGTTTATCCACGTGCAGGATGAGTTTATGGCAGGAGCAGAGGTAGGCACGACAGGGCCAAGACTGTTTGTAGTGACAGACGGAGCGTTGGCACTGGGAGGAAAAACCCGAGTGGAGAAGAATTTAAGAGGTGTGGGGACTTCTCTTGACCTTGAGATATGGCTAGTTATGCTGATTTTCTTATCTATATGAACAAGACATGTTAGCTGTGTTTCAAAGCACTTCCATCAGCAGCTTCAGATTCCCGGCTCCTGTCGCCTGCCTGCCTGATGGTATCTGGGGCTCGTGGTGGTCACTCCTATGGCAGGGGAGACTGAAGAGGGTGTCTGCTGGGCGTTCAGAAGGAACGTCCTTGCTCTCCCCTGAGAACCTCTGGAATCATCTGTGCCTCCTTTCTGTGCTCTCCCCTCCCTTCTAAGGCTTACAAGGTTGGGTCAGGAGGGGAGGGAGGAAACACAACTGTTTAAAATCCAGTTTTCAATCTCGAGGAGAAGAGGAAACCTCACAGCTATGAGAAGAGGAGACAAGGGAGTCGGGGAGGTGCATCACTCACGGTGCAGTGAGAACCGACTGCAGGAGGGAAGCCGCAGGGAAAGGCCAGTGTAGACCCTGCTTCCCACTCTCACTGGACCGTCATGTCACTTTTAAACTTTAAAAAGCGGATCCCAGGTCCTGCCTCCTGGAGGTTCTGACGCAGCTGGTGTGGGGTGTTCTTGGCACCAGGGTCTTTGAAAGCTCCCCAGGGAGTTGACCCCTGCCGTGGGGACTGAGAACCCCTGTGTCCACCAGGGCCCTCTGTGGGCTGGTGCAGCATGTATGAGGTGCCTCCAGGGGAGCATCTGTATTTGGTGGTTGCCATTTTCATGGTAGATATGGACAGTGGTTCCCATGGGCTATCATTTGGATCTAGAATGTTCCCCAAAGTCCCATGTATTAAAGGCTCCATCCTCAGTCTGTGACTCTCTTGGGAGGTGGTGGAACGTTTAAGAGGTGGGGTCCAGTGGGGGACCTTAGGTCATTAAGGGTGTGCCTTTGAAGGGCATGTTGGGACCCTGGTCCCTTCCTGGCTTTCTCTTTCTGCTTCCCAGCTGCTGTGAGGTGAGTGGGTAGCTCTACCATGCACTGCCTGCCATATTGTGCTGCCTCACTACAGGTCTAAAGCAACAGGGTCAATCAAATGTGAACTGGATCCTCGGAAACTGTGAGCCAAATACACTTTTTTCTCTTTATAAGATGAGCGACCTCAGGTCTTACAGTGGCAGAAAGCCAACTAACATACCATATAAACTTGAAAAGTATAAAGTGTCAGAATGGGGTGTCCAAGATAGGTCACATTCTTGGGTTGGGTGAAAAGAATTTGTTTTCTGGGAAGACATAAATGGCTTTAGTACAAGTAAGCGTGCTTATTACAGTTCATCTGCTGAGAACAACATTTCCCAAGTGAAATGGGCAGGAGAAAGAAGTTGCACAGTAACGGGAAGGAGGGAAGTAGGCCCAGAAGGCAGAGCAGATGAGATTGCAAGTGGAGACAGATGTCAGAAATGTGCCTCCTGTTAAGGAACGGAAAGCCTCGAGAGCACTTTCGTGGGCTGTTCCTGGAGCAGGCTTCAAGTTACAGAGCCTGAGCAGATCTTGACAACCAGGGGTGTCCGGATGGCCAGGGGCACTGGAGGGAAACCTGTGCTGGTCTCATTCAGGTCTATGGTCTGGGTGATGTCTCATGGAGATAACCCCCTGGCCTGGCTCCCAGGGTTGGTGGGAGTGGTTTTCCCATCCTCCCTCTGGAGGGCGTGTGGATGGTCTACCTCAAGCTTGTGAGTGTCAAAGGGAGGCATTCTTTCCACAGAAACTTTTCAGAGGGGTCTAGGTACAGCACATACATTTGGGTAAAACCCAAGAGCGTTTTGTTCTGTGGTGCTGGGAGCCGACCCAGAGATGGGCCTGTGCTAAGCAAGCACTTCACCACGGAGCTGCAGCCCAGCCCCCGGGCCTGGTGGTTTGGGTTAAGTTCTAAGAGCACAGTGTCCCATGTGCAAGGAACATCCGGTCAGTTAAGAGCAGACCAGGGGGTAATGGACACCACCAGGGCCAGGAGATGGAGTGCCCAAGCTGGACGCACATGGCCATCTTTCTTCCTAGCCAGCGTCACCTGGAGTGCAAAGGAGGGCTTCTCTTTTCCCTCTGCCATCTTCTCATGCTATCCACACATTCACTCCTTTCCTGGGAATCCAGCCTTTTCTATCTCCCCCCAAAGCTTGAACTAAGACCAAGCCCTCGGCTAGAGTAAGGAAAATCCCTCTCTTACAGCAGCGCTCGGTGTCAGTGTCTCCAAAAGCAACAAACACCTCATGTGCCCAGGCTGCCCAGCAGGAGTGGGGGACTGTCCCACCCTGCGGG
The DNA here is from genome assembly GCF_048772815.1 of Callospermophilus lateralis. Lineage (NCBI taxonomy): Eukaryota > Metazoa > Chordata > Mammalia > Rodentia > Sciuridae > Callospermophilus > Callospermophilus lateralis. Next base: position 93,471,498 of record NC_135318.1, read on the forward strand.
GATCTGGCCCGTGGCAGCCACATCTGTCCTGAGTATACCGCGTTGAGATGGGCTGTGCACATTTTCACATTGGACTCAGCTACGCCCACATGGCATTAGGTCACTTTAACTGAGGGTTCACTTTGTCAGTCTCTGGTTCAGAGTGTTCTCTTATTACTGTCACAACAACCCCATGAAGAAGGTGCTAAAGCTGGCTCGAGACTGTCCACCAAGTGTGCTTTGAGATATGATCATCGTCTTGATGTTTTCTGTTGGTGTTTTATAGTTTGAGCTCAAGTAATATCACCCCTGCTCCTGAGAACCTAAAGGGCATGTGACCCATCACGAGTCTTATTTGTTTATCTACCTGTTTATTTGGCAGTGCTGGGGAAGGAACCCAGGACCTGGTGCGTGCTGGGTACTGCTCTACCACTGAGCTGCTGTCCCACCCCCGGCCCCTGTTCATCTTTGCACAGAAATTTGAGTGTTATATAAGTCCTGCTCAGTGGTTATAACCATCTTTACTGTTTTTTCCTCTCCAGACTTTACTATTTTTATAACCACTGGGCCATGTGGATGGCCATGTACTTCTTCATCTGTGTCAACCTCTCTCTAGCCCTGTTTGAGGGACCAGTGCTGTTTCTGCTACCGTTCTTGGTAAGCATTAGAAAAAAAGATGGTCAACAAGACTTTGTCACCAATGAGTGGGGCCCCTTGCTTCTCCCTTGTTTTCCTCAAATGTCAACAAATAGGAATTTGACTTTATTTTTTTTTTCTTGCTGGGGCTTCAGAGAATTCTGACTGCTTGTTGGCTAATGTGCCAATCATAAGGGATTTTGAGGGCAATGGAATTTCAGATTAAGCTGCTGAATTTGTAAAATGAATCAATTTTTAAAACCCGTCAATATGATGTCTTGGGGTAAGCTACAACAAATATATGTTTATTCAGTGCAACGTTTCCTTCAAGAAAATGTTTCATGATACATATAGGCCAGGAGCCAAAACCTGGAGACTTTCTCAGTTGAGAGAAGCCAGGAACTTTGTGTTTCATTGGAGAATTTTTGCCTAAATCTCAGAAGCAAGACCTCAATGACACGATCTGATATTGAGTTTATTGGAGAATGTCCCCCATTCCTAAAATGATAGTGTGAACCATAGCCCGCTAGGCCAGGGGTAGTTTTGGCTTCTGCCTTCTGTTTGATGCCATTTCCCCCTCTCTGCTCCCCCCAGCTCACTCTTGAAAGGCCTTCTGTTCTGCCAGCCATAGTGACATCTGCTGGCGGACATGTGAAGTCACAAATCTGTGGGGACCCTCTCAACCAAACCTTGTTAATGCTGCCATTTATCACAGGGGCAGGGGTGCAGGCTCTGGAGGGCTGGGCATCATGTCATTTCTCCCATACCCTCTCCCAAGAGAGCAACCATGTCTCAAGCAGCCAGTTCCCACCTTCCATTCGCAGAACTGAAAGGCAGGCAGATGCAAACCCCAATGTTAGCGTGGGCCCTGGAAAAGAAGCCACCATTCCAGGTGACAATAGACTTGACTGGATGCTTGGGGACTGAAGCAAGGTAGTTCTCACCCACCTCTGCACCCTCCTCATTTTCAGCAGGCCTCTGCCTGCAGCTAGGAGAGGAGTGGAGCTTTCTCCCCCACCTGGCCCCGCTGTCTCAGCGCTGCTTTAAGGGCAAAATTGCAACTAGGTGAGTCCAAAGAGGATTATTCCAACTCAGGGTTTCTTTCCTTCTGAACCAATGCAGGAGATGTCCACTTTGCGTTTCTGAGAAGTTCATGGTGTCATAAGAACTCCACGTCACTTTGGCTACTCAAAGTGGGGTCCCTTGGTCAGCAGCACCAGCATCCCTGCTCAGAGCTTGTTAGAAACGCTCCCACTCAGAGGTGCTGGAGTTTTGCACTGACAGAAGCCACGTTTGAAACAAGCCCCGAGGCCATACCTTCACACACCCAAGTTCATGTGCTTGTACTCCACACTGGGTTCCTCACCTTGGCGCCCTTGGCCCATCAGGCCATACCTTCTTAGTCTGCAGAGGTCTTCCCGTGCAGTGTAGACATTCAGCAGCACCCATGGCCTCTACCTGAGTTGTGCACCAGCACCTCTGACTTGTGATAACTCAAAAGGACTCCAGGCATTGTTAATGACCCTAGGGGAGGGGGAAAGTCACCTGTGTTGAGACCCATCACCTTCAAGGTCACATGGGACCTTGTTACAAACACACATTTTCAGACCCTGCCCCAGATTGGCAAAACCAGGAGCTCCAGTGGGGACCAGGAATCTGATTAAACTCTCTGCCAGACACAGGCCCTCTGAGGTGGAAGAGGACTCGGGAAAGGCCCTGCAGTGAATCACTATTTGGTGACAGACAAGTCACAGGGGCCACAGCATGACCAAGAGGTTGCAGGCCGTGGGTGATAAAGAGCCCAAAGCTGTAGCCACGTGGGAGGGTTTGCAGCCAACACTTCCCCCTGTGCTATCTCCATGACCTTGGCCAAGTGACCTGATCTTTCAGTGCCTCAGTTGTCACCTATGGAAAATGGGGACAACCAAAGCACTGTTCCTCCTGCAACTATTGAGGGATGAGGAAGCTTTTATGATAAGGTGCTTAGAAGAGTGCTTGGCTCCAAGACCTTCAGACAAGTCAACTAACTGGTCTTGTCTTCGCCATCACTGGCCTGTCTTGCCCCCGATTGTTGAGTCCCCTACAAGCCAGCCAGGAAGGTGCTTCATTCTCTGCCACATCCTCAGCAGGGAGCCCTGCCTGGCCTGGACCAGGCTCTCAATGAACATCGGTGGAGAAAGGCATTGCAGTGCCCACGAGGACATGAGGACACCAGCAGAAGCCCTCTGTCTCAGGGGCTTGAACTTTGCTGTGGATCCTGTATGTTCTGCAAAGGGACCCCAGAATCCTAGATCTGATTCTATTAGAAGGTGTCCTTGCAATTATGGCAACTGGGCAAAAGTGAGCTTCTCCGTCCGTGTGGATTAGACGGGACCTCAGGTAAATCTACAGGCATGCTGTAACCAACAGTCCATCAACACACGCTTAGAAAATCATGGAAAGGCTAATGATGGGTGTGGGGTGCTTCATAGATACCAGGTGTTTTCTTCCTCTACTTCTAGGATTCTCTCTACCCACCTCCTGAAGTCAGTCATACAACTATCCCCATTTCAGATATGCAAACACTGAGGCCCCAAGAGGTTACAGAACATGCCCAAGGTCATTGTCTAGTAAGCAGTGAAAGTGTTCTTCTCATGCTGGTCTCTGATTCCAAACCCACACCTGCCTTTCTTCCCAGGGCACTTCCTGGTCTGCACACAGGAATTACATGCCTTAAGATTGGGAGGGCAATTCTAATTTCAAACTTCTACCTCACATTATGCTGAAGACAATTCTAAGCAGCAGAGCACGTGTCTTATTTGGTTTAAAAACTCCATCTCTGGTAGTAATGAGATCTCTCTGCCACAGCCCCGCCAGACAGCCACCTGGGAATAAGGCAGAGTGACCACAGGAGTTGGAGAGACAGGAAAAAAAACTCAGGAAAGCTAAAGACATAGAAGCAAGAGCTGAATACACTAGAACAGACAGGACCAGCAGAGAGAGCACAGCTGAGAGACCTGGAGCAGGGCTGGGGCGAGTCAGCGCATTCCACGGGGATTGATGAAGGTCCGCTGTGTGCCTGGCACTATGCTGAGCAGTAGACGCTGCATTGAGCACAGTCTCTGACCTTGCCCTGCTAAAGATCCCAGTCTGGGGATTCAAAGCTGGATGACATTGTCCAGCACTATGTCATTTCTTCACACCCCAGCTGACCTCCAGCCCCCAGCACCATGGCCCATTTGCCTACAGTGAAGGCCAGCAGCAGCTTCCTGCCATGGCTGGCAGGAGTGGGTGGAGAACCTCCAGCTCTCTCACCCTGTAAGAGGGCTTCTATTAGTAGCATGATCTACATGGAACCCCAGCACTCCTTAGCAGGCCTGTGCTTAGTCACTCAGTGGCAACAACTGGCTGGTACACCCTGTCTTCCAGTTCCTAATCACTTCCTGTTCCCACCTGGAGTTTTCTAGCATCACCTCCCAAGAAAACTACTTGCTAACAAATCTGGATTGCAGGGTCCACACACTTTAACCTCAGGAAAGCCAGAGCATGACAGAAGGTTCTAGAAAGGTGTGCAGTGATCCCAGTCTATCTGACCATTTTACGCCTGTTTTTAGTTCTCTTGGCTGCTCTGACTGCCCTGATAGGTTTAGGAGAAAAGACAAGTCATATTTTGGCATGTACAATGCATTCAGGCCAAGTCTCTTTCACACAACCTACCAAGTAGGTGTAGAATCTCATGAAATTTTAAGTACAACAGAATGCCAGATGCCTACTCATTCCAGTAAAGACATGCTGCAAATAAGACTCAGGAAAGTGTCCTCAGAGCAGATTCTATCATTCTGAATTTGCTTCTGAAAGTTGAGGGCACCTTTAGGCACACAGTTCTAATGAGGCCAGGAAGACAAGGTTGATACACAGTTGAGTTGGCATATGATGTCCCAGAGCTCAGGACTTCAGGGCTGCTGTCAGGTGGTTCCCAGGCTCTTCTGGTCCTCACTCTCACTCAGTGTCTTTTTGTTGGTGATGTAGTTCAGCAATGGATTACTGGCCCAGAGACTTGTTCAGTATTGCTCAGCAGTAGCAAAACACGGTCACCAGTTGTAGGTAGCCAACTCCAGGTGAGAAACATGATAGATGTTAATACTCACGGCTCCACACCCCCAACCTTCCCCTCAGCGAAAATGCTCTCTAAAATGTACATTATGCTTAAGTGTGTGGAAGAATTCTACGTCTAGCCAAACCACACGAGCTTTCAAAAGCAGCCCAATAACATTTAGAGGATTCACTCTCCAAAGCAAGCTTGCCAATGCCTGAGTGCCCACACACCCTATTGGTGCCAATCTCACCTCCTTTTAGAATGCACACATCCACCAAGATATCACTGCCTGTGGTGGTTGAGCGGCCTTTCCAATGGACGAGGTGGATGTGAATGTAACACGTGAATGAATTAGCATTTACCAACAGCTGGAAGAAAAAAATTCACTCTCTAAGATAAGATGACGGAGCAGCTCTATGATCTAGACCATCCCCCTCTCCTGCATCCTCTCTGTGTTCCTCTGCCTGGATGGACCTCCAACTCAGCCCAGAAGGATGTGTCCTTTCTAGTCAGAAGCTCTGTCATGGCTTCCATTTCCAGGCCCTGTTCCTGGTTAACCGCAGCCAGATCTCGCTTTCAAGGTAGTCTCTTCAGATCCCTTCCCTACCCTAACCACAGTGTGGGCTCTGGCCCCACCCCTTACTCTCTACACCACTATTCCACATTATGGTCTTCCTGTCCCTCTCTGTGACCCAGGACTGGCCATGACCGACCCCACCCAACAACAACCTGTTGAACTAGGTGCCATCAGAGGGTAGAAATGACCAGAGATGGCTAACTTGAAGATTTCACAAAATAGTTAATGAGACAAGGAATATCCTGAACCAGTGAAATGACATAAGAGGAAGTCAGTGAGTTCTAACCTCAAGGGCTCTCAAATTCAGCTGCACACTGGAGCCACCTGAGAGCTATGCATAGTACTGACAGCTGGACCACCCACTGGCCCTGGGCTGATGGAATGGCTCTGGGCTAAGATGGGACACTGGGGTTTGTAAATTACCAGTTGAGTATAATATAAAGCAAACTTTGAGAACATTGCTTTTTTCTCCCACATGAAGAACTAGGTGCATACAGATGCAGAAGTACACAAATCTGCAGCATAAGGCTCCTTCAGATCCATAGATTAAATGCACTGCAGTGACCAGCACCCTGGCTAGGAACACCACCAGCCCCCTGGAAGCCTCCTATTTCCACCTTCCCAGGTGACCACAGCCCTGCCATCCAAGCATGGAGGAGTCCTCCCTGCTGAGAGACATCAATGTGGAGAATGGAGAGGCCTGGATGAAGCCCTATTAAAGGGAGGATGGGATCTGAGCAGTGGACCAGAGAGAGGAAAGATGGGAAATGTAGGGAAGCTGGCGAGGGCAGGGCGACAGCATCACTGGAAAAGAGGCCCCAGGAGGAAATGCTACAGACTCACAGCTGAAGATACCCGTGTGGGCTTGAGGTGTTTTCAAGCACAGCCTTCCTTGCCAACGTGTGAGCTTCGTGTTCAATAGACACTTTACAATTCTTTTTTTGATTCCGAGAACCACTACCGTGCTGAACTTGGATGAGTTTAGTGGTAAATGACATGCAGGGACCCGCATACAACAAACAGGTTTACTGATGGCACAAAGGCTTCAAAGTGAAACTGTGTCTGCCAGTTATTACACGTAATTCTGCGGCACTCTAGTTCAACCAGGGACAGCCACAAATTGCTCACTGGGAACACACTTTGCTCCCACAAGTGAAAGCTGGTTGGATGAACGGCTTCACTTCTGACCTTATGAACTCTCCCGAGCAAGCACATTCAGACCCCACTTCAGGCCCAATAGGAAAAGTGTACCTATAAGAGAGCCCTTGTAGCTCCGATCACCAACTTTAAAGAGGAAAGCTGCCCTTTGAAGAAAATACATTTGCCAATGTTTCACTGAAATCAATGGTTCCCCCTTTCTCAGAAAACAAACTGGAAATGCAGGAGCCTTCATGCAGGGAATCTGAATTTCCAATGGAACAGATGCTTCAGAGAGAAACTGAGAGTGCCGGCTCTGAGAAGCAATTCTGCTTCATGCAGCTTCAACCAGAAACAAAACCCAATGTTCTTACAGAGAACAAGACCGTTCCTTTAACTGGAAGCTGCCTGCACAAAATGCTTATGTTCTGCACTTCCAACCTTTTCTCAGCTGGCACGTTCAGACAACACTTTACACCCAAAATGCAAATTGTGCTACCCAGAGAGCCCTTGGGACAGCACCAATATTCACGTGGAACATTGGACAGTTGACAAGATCAATGCCCAGAGTTTCATTGAAACCTTTTTCTCAATTTTTTTCTGAAAACTCACTGGAAATGAAGGTGCCCATGAGAAACAAACTCTGCTTTATACAAGACACAGAAACTTCTAAGTAAAGCCAGTGGCTGCTGGCTCTCAGAAGGGGTTCCAATTCTGATTAGTTCAGCCAGGACCAAATCTCAATGTGCTCTCTAGGAACACTTTTACATCCTGCAATTGAAGCTGTTTGCACACCCTGCTTCTCTTCTGCACTTCACACTCTTCTCACCGAGCACATCCAGAGAGCACTTCAGGCTCAATATCCGAAGTGTGCTAGCAGGAGAGCCCTTGTACCTCGGAGCATTTGCTCAGATAGGAAGCGATGGGACTGCTGGGTGGATCAATTCCTCAAAGATTCTTTGGAATCCATTCCTCAAACAGATTCTGAAAACTATCTTGAAGTTGCATGAGCCTGTCTGCAATGACCTCTGCTTTATTGAATGCACAGATGGTTCCAAGTGAAATGGTGCCATCAGCTCTGACAAGAGGTTCTGCTTCCTGCATGTTCAACCAGGGAAAACTCCCCACGTGTTCACTGAGAACAAAGCTACTTTGTGCACAAACTTTCTGTTTGCCCCCTACAAATGGATCTCAGGATGCACATTCAGAACACATTTCCTGCAAAATCATGACAAAGTATCATTGCAAAAGTCCATTCTGGTCTAGCATCACCAACATTAATTAGGAAATGAATTGCACAAGGTTTCATTGTATTCCCTTGGTCTCCTTCTTCTAAAAACTCATTGAAACTGCAGGTTCCTGACAGCAACCAACTTACCATTGACCAAGAGCACAGTTGTTTCCAAAGGAAACTGGGCCTGCTAGCTCTCAGAAGCCATTGGATTTAAGGCTACTTCAGCCAGGTACAAAGCTCAATGGGCACGATGAGAAAAATGTCATTTCCTAATGTGGAAGCTGCTTGCCAAAATTCTTCTGTGCTGCACTTCCAAAATATTTTCAGGAAGCACACTCAGAGCACAGTTTCAGCCCATATGCAAAGAGTGCTAGCAAGAGAGCCCTTGGACCTAGGTTCACCAACATGGAGGAGAACTGTGGGCCCACTGGGAAGAGCAATTCCTGAAGGTTGATTGAAATCCATTGCTCAATTGTTTGTCACAGAATTCACTTGACATGCAAGTGCCTGCCTGCATTGAACTTGCATTGACCAATTGTACAGATGCTTCAGAGGGAAAGTGCCACCTCTGAGAAGCGGTGGTTCTTCATGCTAGTTTAAGTAGCGAAAAACCCCAATGTGCTCACTGAGAACAGAATGAGCTCCTGAATGTTGAAGCTGCTGAGAGACTGCTTTACTTTTGCACTCCCAAACTACTCTCAGCAAGCACATTCAGAGCCGAGGTCAGGCCCAAAATACAATGTTGGCTGGCAAGAGAGTCCTTGTGCCCAGGATCACCAATTTTGAGAAGGCAATGAGGACTGCTGAAAAGATCAATTCCACAAAATTCCATGGAAACCCACTCATGAGACCTTTCTGAAAACACTGGAAATGCAGGTTTCATGCAAGGAACTCTGTGTGACAGATGGCAAAGTTTGCCAAATGCAAACATGCCTACCAGCTCTGAGAAGCCGTTCTCACTCACACTGCTTCAACCAGGGAAACATCCCCATGTGCTCACTGAGAACAAGTTAGCTTGTGCCACTTGAAGCTGCTTCCACAAACAGCTTCACTTCTGCACTTCTATACTGTTCTCCTCAAGCCCTTTCAGAGCACAGTTCAGGCATGAAACACAAAGGGTGCCAGAAAGACATCTCTTGAATCTAGCATCACCCACTTGCAGGGGAAAAGAGGACCAGCTGAGAAGATCAGTTCTCCAAAGTCTCATTGACATCCATTTGTCACACTTGTTTACAACATTCCCTTGAAGTGCAGGTGCCACATGAGTGAACTGTTTTTGATCAATGGCACAGAGGCTTCAATGTGAAAGCATGCCTGTCACCTGTAAGAAGCAGTTTTGCTTTCTTCTAGGTCACACAGAAAAAAACACCATGTGCCCACTTACAAGAAAGTTAATCAACAAATCAAATTGAAACTGCTTGCAGCAAACAGCTTCCATTCTCCCACTCCCCAGCTATTTTCAGCAATCACATCCAGAGTCCAATTCCAGCCCAATATAAAATGTGTGCTCCCAAGGAAGCCTGCATAATTGACACCACCCAACTTGGGGAGGCAAGGGGAATGTTGAGAAGATCAGTTCTCCAAAGGTTCATTGAAATCCAAAACTCCTATTTTTTCATAAAACTCATTGAAAGGCAGGGGCCTTACCTGCAGCCATCAGTGGTTGAACAATGGCACAGAGGCTTCAATGTGAAACCATGAATGTCAATCATTACAAGTGCTTCTGACACACTCTAGTTCAACCAGGGACAACCCAAAGTGCTCAACAAGAACAAACTTTGTTCCTGCAAGTGGAAGAAGCTTGCACGAACTGCTTCAGTTAGGAAATTCCAAGCTCTTCTCAGCAAGCACATTCAGAGCACAGTTCTGGCCCAATAAAAAAGGGTCCTAGCAAGAGGGTCCCACACCTACGATCACCTTCATAAGGTAGCTTCCCATATTCTAAGTGGAAGTGGGTTTCTCCTTGGCCCTTATGCTGTGAAGGAGACCACTAGGAGCTCAGCTTCATGCAGGACCATCTGACCTAGATATTTTGCAAGCCCTATGAAGCCCTCACACATGCTCAAATGCTACAGGAATTTGCAGAATAGTCCAGGCAACAGTAGACATTCATTCATTGTCTAGAGTCTACAGATTCCTAGATGCATGGCATTCATTATCATCAAATGCACAATTTTGATCAAAAATCATATATATATCATTCCAATCTGAATCAAGAAAATCAGAAATACCCCAAATCCAAAGAGTGGATCCCCATTGTGATGCTACCAGTGGAAAATTCCACAGCTGACCTCATGGGATGGTTCACAGTCAAAACACAGCTGCTTGAAAAATATTACATGACATGACCTTCCTGCTATGTGGAAAGTGGCATGTGAAGTACACATGCATGTCTTCTTCAGACATGGGATTCATTTGCAAGACACCTTATGCAATTGAAAATACTCCAAAATGGGAGAAATCAGAACCACGTCTCCAAAGTATTTCAGCAGAGACCAAATCTATCTGTGTATCTATCTCTCAGTGAGTGTGTGCTTGTGTGTGTGTGTGCTCTAGTGTGTGTGTGTGTGTGTTCTAGTGTGTGTGTGTGTTCTAGTGTGTGTGTGTGTTCTAGTGTGTGTGTGTGTGTTCTAGTGTGTGTTTGTACCATGATAGTCGGTACTTCATTGCCCACATTGGAAAACTGACTCAGATAATGCCATCTGCCAAACTCCTAAAAACCAAAATTCTTGCTGACACAAGGAAACATTCCTTCCTGTTGGTTTGGATGTGTCCTTTAGGAATCACTGCTACATTTAGTATACTCAAACCATCAGAGTAGATCAGGTAACAAAAACATATATATTTTTAAATAATAATATATTAACGGAAACAACAAATACAGGATAGAGTAACAACTGTGTTACTAAACAAGGTCAAGGACAATGGCAAACTATAGGTTCAAACTTTCCAAGCAAATAGTAATCAATGTAAATATTCCTGGGCTGCCTCAGCCCCGCCCAGGCACACAGCAGCAGAATGGTTTTGCAAGCATCCTCAGGAGGGCTGGAGCCTTCTTTGCAGGAAGAGAGGGAGGTTGAGGCTGGATCCACTCATCATTCTTTTGGGAGAGGGTCCTTTTCCTCAGCCCGAAGTTGGATTTTGTGTGAGGGTTCTTTGCATAAAATACGTTGGCCTGCGCTGGAATCCTCAGCTCTGGGGAGAGAGGCAAGTACAAAAAGAAGGTGGCACTCAGGAGGTGCTCCCTAGGACACCCCAACATCTGACAGCCTGTGCGTGCCAGAAAGGACCTGAGCCACACACCTGAGAGCTCTCCAACTCAGCACCAATACCAACAAAGACAGCCTCCACAGTCCTCCCTGAGCAAAAACTAGGCAGAGCACTTCAACAGACCTAATGTCTGTTCCTTCCAAAGGCTTTGGACTCCAGAACATCCCAGGTCCTCTTGCATCTGCCAAAGCACACCACTAGGGTTTGCATCTGAAATCTCCCACACAAGGCTCCTGTGCCGAAGATTCAGACCCCACATGGGCCGTCTTCATAGGTGGCTTTGGAGGGAAGCATTGGATGGTGAGTGCTCTGATGTCATCATGAAATTCTCATTCAAGATGAACATATTACTGGGAGGTGGGAGGGACTGGAAGAAAGGGTGGGTATGGTTGGAGGAAGACCTAAACAGGGGTGCGTCCTGGACAATAGTACCTTGGCCCTGTTGGCTCCACTGAATCCTCATCCTCCAAGTAGAGGTCCTCCTCTCCTCTCTGTCTTTCTCTCTCTCCCTGTCTGCCAGCCTCATTCTCTCTCTCCCAGTCTATGCCTGTTTGGCAAGGGCTGAGGAGCTCTCCACTGCCACACACTAGAGCTTTATGGACAGCCTCAGTGCACAACCAAAGAGAAAGCTGTGAAACCCGGAGAAAAGGCCTAGGATTCCTCTTCTGAGTTATTTTCCTCAAGTATGGCCACAGGGAGGACAGGCTGACCAGATACCACATTAGAGCCATGCTTCTGTCATTGTTGGTGCCCGCCTCCATGTGGACCAGGCTTCCGAGAATGGAGGCCACACTCCAAATGCTGCCCTACTGAGAACAATGTTTCCAAAGACCAGCAAAGGGACTGCTTCCCTCCAACATGGTGTATGGTCCAGTGGTGCCATGACCCCGAGTGGGGGAATACAACAGCCCGCTTCTCCTTCCTCTGAACACGTGTTTCCTTTCAGCCTCGTCTAACCTAGAACCTGTTCTCCATCCCTTCGGGTTGGATGTGTGGATCTCTGCTATGAATTTCTTAGGCTACCAAGGCCCCAGACAGACTTCCTCTTCCATAGATTCTACTAACCTAACAGTATGTTAAGATAGGAGAAAATTGATCCTAGAACTCATAGGGGTGGTGGTCTTCAGCATACATAGGCTGGGATCATGGCTGCTGTGGGTGTTGGGCTCACAAAAACAAACCAACCCACCAAAAAGCCCTGGCATTATTAACAGATGAGCTTTGTGGCCGACGTGCTCAGGAAGCCCTCATGTGACTTCAGTTAGGGGTCATAACCTGGCTATTGTGATCACTCCTTGGCAAGTGGACTCAGGTGCGGAAGACCATGGACTTTATCCAAACACAGATGATTCAGGCTGTCTCCCAGGCTGTGTATTCTTCCCAATTTCATCCTGTTACTGCTTGCTAGAATCCTGGCCATGCTCTGCCCAGGCAGTGGTTTTCTGGTCACACAGAAGCTTTCAATATTGCTGATTCAGTCCACAAAAGTGCCAGTTCCATCTTTAGCCCATGCATTCCCATGTTCCTCTGAAACCACTCTTATCCCAGACCACAGCCTGTAAGCAGGCTTTCCTCCTCACTCCTCACTGATGTCAGCTTTAGATGCCTGTTCATGTCCAGGGGAGGGCATCTGGTGGGGAGCTGCAATAGCCACTGGGGTATACCATAGAACCTCGAGAATTACACCAGCAGAAGTGCAGTTGTCTTTGTGCACGAGCCCCAACACACCCTGCTGGAGTGTTCTTGGGGGTCAGAGACTACTCTTTGGTGCTAAGAGTTGACCTGAGTCCACATCCTGACCCTTGCTCCCTGCCACCTGATTGTCCCACTTACTCTGACGGTGAGAGATGATTTGGCCCAGCTCATATTCCTCCGGCTTCTCCTGATCAAGCAAGTGTAGCTCGAGGGCCCTGCGGATGACGACAGGAGCCCTATCGTGGCAGGTCACCTGGAGCAGCGTGGGAGACAGGCCTTCAGGAAATGGGCCTTGAAGTGACTACTCAAGGACAGTGGGCAGGGGCATTTTGGAGGCACCTCCACTCTAAATACAAGGGCAACATCCATGACCTTACTACCTGAGGCTGGCTTCCTGCTCATCGTGTGGGCTCTTCCCATAGGCTACTGGCCCAATCCTTGTACATAGGACTTTCTGGACCTGCCATTGCTCTTTGTGGAGCCCCACTCCACTCAAGGTGAAAGGACCCCACTCCCTGTATACAGATGCAATCTCATCTCACAAGTTGGGAGGAATGGGACAGTGGCCTCCAAGATCCCAGGTCTGCTTGAGGATGCAGGCGGCATTTGGGTGGCCCAGACACAAAACCTAGAGGGCTTTGGTCTGGATTGCCAGGGCCCAAAACAGACCCAGGAACATGACCACACACAGGAGTGCTGAAAGACAGCCACCAGAGCTCCTGGCCTCCAGAGGCTCAGTGCTGGCTGGCGTGTAGGAGGACACCTCATCCGGCAAGGGTGGTCATTGGAAAGGGCTCCTGTCCTGCAGATTACCTGGACATTTAGTGTGCTTGCTCTACACATCCATATCGACTCTGCAGAGGGACCCTCTCAGCTCCTTGTTCAAGGAACATGCAGAACCTCACACTGCTGTCCTCCTCCATGGATGACAGCATCCCATACATGGGAACCTGCCACCTAGGTCCTGTCCTATTCTCATCTGTCACCCATACCTGTCCCTGCCCTTCTGGACTGCATGCTGCCACCTGACACGCAGACTCCCTCAGACGTGGCGGTGGACAAGCTGCTGCTCTCCCTCATCTCAGCTCCAGCCCTTCACACTGACCTCTCCCTTCTTGATTCCCATCTATCCTCCTGATCATCCAGAAACTCCAATGCAAGAGGGCATGAGTAGTCCATGGTATTGGACCAGTGTCTGCTCCCCACCCAGGTGTAAGCACCAGGGGACACCCCTGCTCCCAGGCTTACCAGGAAAGTCTTGGCCATCTTTGGACTTTGTGTTTCTAACTGGACACGAATTAAGCTGGTGTCTCCCACCTGCTTGTGGGAAAGTGGCCTGGAGGACTTGCAGGATGATTCTGAGAACTGTGGGGGATGGAACATCAGCAAACCCAGAAACAGAAAGCCACCCCAGCCTGTCAGTTAGCTCTATGGGCTTCTAGCACATATGTCCAGGTGATGAGGCTTCTTGTTTCCCCAGGTGGAAGTGGAATGGCAGCACAAGTACAGCTTGAATAAGGTAGGTGTTTACCTCCTTTCCCTTGACCTGGGGGCGTTTCCTCACGATGAAATGGTATTTTATTCTCGGATTCATGGACAGATACATGAGTGAGTGGTCAGGGACCTTGATTTCTGCAGAGAGAAGTGGAGAGAATTGTTAGGGGGCACTCAAGGATTATACCACAAAACACCCCCAACCCCTGAGAGTCTCCGCCAGGGCAGGCCAGCACCAGACTTGAGAGCCCTCCAATCCAGCTACAGTGCCACCAAAGACTCCCTCAATGATTCTTCCCTGGAGAAGATGATGCACAGGATTTTAACCAAAAGAGCACCTGACAATGGAAACAGCACCTTTGAAGTGGCACCCCCTTTCTCCACAGAAAAGCCTTCTACAAACATGGCTGATTTGAAGACTGTCAGCAAGAGAGTCCATGGTAGATAAACTTCCTATTTTCATGTCACCCTGTTTACTTGGCCACTGGCTAAGAAGATACCAACACTCCAGGTGTTGGACACCTTCTTACTAGTTTTTCACAAACGTATCCAGTATAGTACTTTGAAGAAATGTGCAAACAAGGCCTCTGGCTTTGAGCTGAGCTGCACAGAGATGTCTACATTTTTTTTTTTAAGATAAGTTACAAATGGGCTCCATGGTAACAGCTGGCAGGGGGAGGAAAGAAAGGGAAAAGAAGCTCTACCACTCTCAGGTGTTGTCCTTGAAGAGTTAACTTGCCCACAAAAGTGAAAGAAAAGCTGCTTTTATGTGAACTTCTGCAGACTGTGAACTTCTGAGCCCCTCCCCTTACATGCTGGGTATAAAACCCTGAAATTCCCTGAACTCCGGGTTCAGGGGATTGATTGATTACAGCAAAAGCTGTACCCTCTGAACCTGGCTGCAGCCAAATTAAACTGTTTCCTGCTATCTTCAGTGCCTTGCCTCTTTGGCCCTACAACACCTTGGGCCCCAGAACTTCTCAGTGCAGGTTGCACCTGCCAAAGAGACACTGCTAGACTTTGCATCAGGATTGGCACCCCAAAGGCTCCTGCATGCTTACACATGGGCATTCAGGGAAGCGTTGGATGGTGGGTCAATTCACCCTCTTGCCTGGATGAATTCACTCATGGATGAATACGCGGAGGGGAGGTGGTATCCATCAGAGGTGTGTTGGGCATGGACATGGGAGGACTTCAGCAGGGTGGTGCCTGGAGAACTCTATTGTTTTCTAGGTTCGCTCTCCTTCCCCTTGTTTCTCATCATGACTGTCTGCTTGGTGCTTGTATTCTGGTTCTTGTTCTACTTGTGGCTCTTCTTTCTGTCCTGCATCTTCTTGTAGTTCTTTCTGGGTCTTTTTCTTGTTCTTACATGATTCCTTCTTGTTCTTCTTCTTGTGTATCTCCCTCCACACTTCCTTCCGTTTCACCTCCTTTTTTCCTTCTTCTCCTCCTGCTCTTCATCGTGTGATCCTCTCCCCACTCAGGAGTGTCCTCTTTCTCCTCCTCCTCCTTCTCCTTCTTTCTCTGGCAATGGCTGGGCATCCTGAGGAGTTCAAATCTATCACACTCTTCTGCCCAGATGCAGCCTCTCTTCAGAACCCCAAGATGAAATCAGTTCTCAATCAATGGCCGGGAGTGAAACCAAGACCAAAGACAAGTGACTTCCTTTCTTTGTCATACTCATAGTCAGGAAAGATTGAATAACAGACACCGCATTCTGGATAGGCTTCTACCTGTGGTAGTCAGCACCTCATCTGGACCAGGATTGCTAAACTAGATTCCACCTCCATAAAGCTTCCCCAATGAAAACAAGATTTTCAAAATCTAGGAAAGGGCCAGCATCACTGCCACCCTCCTGCCATAAGGCATAGATGCCATCACACCTAGTGGGTTCCAGGCCCCCTGCTAGTCCTCCCTTTTGACGTTTGTTACACACAAACCTCCCCTGGTCTGGAGCCTGCTCTCAACTGATGCTTGGGTTGAAAGTGTGTTTCTGAAATCACCTTCGTAGATTCTCAGTTTGGTAATTCCTTATTGACTGGCTTATTTTTGTACCAGGGATAAAACCAGAGGCACTTAAGCACTGAGACCATTCCCAGGCCTTTCGACTTGGGTACAGGGTCTCCCTAAGTTTCTGAGGCTGTTGGGAACTTCTGGTCCTCCTGCACAGCCTCCCAACTCCCTGAGATTCGCAGACACTGCCCCCTTGCCCAGCTCCTTGCACCTCAGTCTTCCTCATGTGTAAGACAGAGCCAACCCAAATGAGGTGGTGTGTGAAAATGGGAAAACTCACCTACATGCCCAACAGATGGTGGATTCTATTGTGGACAGGCTGGGATGGTGGAGGCTAGGAGTGTCTGGCTCACAAGAAAGGAAAGAGCACTTTCATTGTGGATAGCTCAGCATTGTGGCCTATGTTCTTCAGATGGCCTTCTTTATTGCTGGAAGGAATCATAACCTGGCCATTCTGGTATCTTCAGGAGATGGGCACCCAGGCACAGAGGACTTGGAATTATTCCAAAAAGAACCCAAACAGGCTGTCCCCTGGCCTTGACTTCCTCTTCACTGAGTCCTGTTCTCAGTTGCTGCCATCCTGACATTCTTGTGAGTAGGCAGGACTTCTCATATCCTGGCCATGGATTGGGACCTGTGCTGCTTCCGTCCATAGCAATGCTGATCCAATCAGGAGCCCTGTTCTCCTCCTCTTCATTTGAAGGCATCCTTATCAGTGAGCCATAAACCAAACTCACGTTGATTAAGCCTCTCTCTTCCTTGCCCCTCATCGATATTAGCTTTGCATTGCCTGACCAGGTCCAGGGGAGAACACATTTAGGGAGGTCCAACAGCCCCCTGGGGCCTCATTGAGTACCTCCACATTGGACATACCCATCACTGTAGTTGGTTTCCTGCACCAGGCCCACCACACTCTGGTTTTTTTAGGGCCAAGGCCCACTTTCTCTTGTGAGTTATCCTGAGCCCACTGTGGATCATTTCTCCCCACTGTCTGATTGTCCTACTTACTCTCCTGCAGAGACATCATTCTCAGCAGCTCATAGTTGTCCACATCCTCATGCTGCAACCTATTTTGGTCCAAGGCCCTGCGGATGAGGCTCGTCACCCTCTCCTGGCAGGTCACCTGGATCAGGGTGGGACAAATGTCATCAGAGAATGGTTTTTAGAGGAGCTACCCAGAAGACTGTGGTCAAACATTCAGGAGAAATCTCAGCTACATAGACAAGGGCACAATCTTGTTATCCTGCTACCTGAGTGTGGCCTCCATATACCCCCTGGGTTCTTGCAATGTGCTACTAGAACAATCCTGGTACAAATATCTGCCTGTACCTGCCATCCCCCCTCCCCCTGGGGAGCCACATTCCACTCAGGCAAAGGACCAAACTGCCTGTGCACAGACACACTCTCAACTCACTGAGATGAGAGCAATGGGCCAG
Source organism: Callospermophilus lateralis (assembly GCF_048772815.1). Classification (NCBI taxonomy): domain Eukaryota; kingdom Metazoa; phylum Chordata; class Mammalia; order Rodentia; family Sciuridae; genus Callospermophilus; species Callospermophilus lateralis. The sequence continues at coordinate 93,489,044 of NC_135318.1, forward strand.
GGACCTGCATGCCAAGTGTGCTCTGGGATGCAGGCTGCCTTTCTGGGTGGAAGAGGCAGATACACTAAAAATTTTGGTCCTGACTGCCACTACACAAAACAGACTCAGATACAAGAGTGTGCACTTGAGTGTTTCATGACAGCCTGGAGAGGCCCTGGCCTCTGGAAGCTCAGTGCGGGTCTGGTTGTAATGATGTACTTGACTCAGCACTGGCAGGCACTGAACATGTCTCCTCTGCAGCTGGACACCTGCAGCATTAGCGTGTCTACTGCACATCCATAGAAATTCTGCCAAAAACCCCTTTAGCTCCCTATTCACATACATGCAAAAGCTGACATTCCGAAGCTTTGGCATGACCCCCCAGGTGATCCCGACCCCAAATTCCCACACCTAGTCATGCTAAGGAGGTTTTCTTCCCTGCCACCAGCAACACATCCCCTCCTCCACATGTGACAAGTCACTGCCACCTCCTGTGCTCCAACCTCACTCATTGAGAATACCAAGTTCTAGGCACTGCAGCCTGCACCCTGGACATTTCTCTGACCTCATCTGCCCACAGCACTTCCGTCTGCACTTGTGGCCTGCAAAACCCACAATACACAGACCCACTCACCGCTGGAGCTGGGCATGCTGAGGCTCTCCCTCCTCAGGTCAAGCCCTTAAGATGGACCTCTCTCTTCTTTATTTCCCACCACAGCCCCGGGGTTGGCTGTGTCTACTACCTTCCACTGTGTGGACACTCAGGAGGCAGCCCTGCTGTTGGGCTTACCAGGATGCGCTTTGTCTCCCTCCGGCTCTGTCCTTGTAGGAGGATGTGAACAAAGCGGCTGTCTTCCACCTGCTCGCTGGAGTGAAGCAGTGAGGAGCTGCTACTGGTGACTTTCCTCTTGCACCACTCATTGCTTTGGGTGGCCTGGGGCGATGGTCCTGCAGCCACTGCAGAGCTGCTGCTCCCAGCTGCTGGGATCCTGGATGCCACTGCCACAGAAGGCTCCAAGAACTGTGGGGGATGACAACATCAGCAAAGCCCAGCACCTGCACCCCACCCAGCCTGGCAGTTGGCTCCGTGGGCATTCTACAACATCCATCCAGAACCTGAGGTTCCTGTCCCCTTGGAGGATGTGGAGTGGCCCCAGGATTAAAGACTGAAGAAGGTGGCTGATTACCTCCTTTGGCTTGACCTTGAACCACTTTCTGGCAGCTGTTTCCCGAAGTAGGAAGTTATAATCCACTCTGCCATCCAGGGCGTAATATACGTTCCCATCAGCAGGGATCCTCAGCTCTGGAGAGGAAGGGGCAGAGGCGTGGTAGGTGACACTCAAGGAATACACTACCCAACATCCCCCACAACTGAGAGCCTCTGCCAGCGCAGGTCTCACACACAGACCTGAGAGCCCGCAAATCCACCTACTGTTCCACCAAAGACTCCCCACTGATTCCTCCCTGAGGACCCTCTATGCACAGGAGGTCCACTACAGGATCACCTTTCTAGGAAATAGCCCCTTGCACCCCAGAACCTCTCAGTTCATGTTGAACCCGCCAAAGAGAAACAGCTAGACTTTGCATCTGGATTGGCCCCCAAAGACTCATGTGTTGAAGGTTTTCTCCCCACTGCAGCAATGATCACAGGTGGGTTTGGGGAAAAGCACTAGATGGTGGGTGCCTCCACCTTGCCAGTGGATCCATCCCCTCATACAGGGCTACGCTAATTTGAGGGGTACGGTTTGGAGGTGTGTTGAGCGTGGGTGGAGGATGTCCACAGCAGGGCTGTGCCATTCAGAGCAACATATTTCTCTTGAGTTCCCCACCTCTGCATTTCCTCCTCATGAGTATAATTCTCATTCACATTTTTAATCAATTTATTGTTATACTTCTTGTTCTGCTTCTGTTTCTCCTTGTTCTTGTCCTTCTTTATCTTCTCCTCATGCTTCTTCTTATAGTCATCTTGACCTTCTAATTCATTGTCCTCTCCTTCAACTCATTTTCATTTTTCTCCTCCTCCTCCTCCTCCTTCTTTCTCCTCTCTCTCTCTCTTTCTCTCTCTCTCTCTCTCTTGCTCCAACAAGAGTTTACAAGCTGTGAAGGGTTCTATTCTACCACACACTTCTCTCTAGAAATGGCCTCTGGTCGTAAGTGGACTCAGTTTGCAATGAATAGAAAGATTGGAAGCCAGAAATGATTCTTCATTGAACTGCTTTTCTCATGTACTTGTCTCAGTCAGGAAAGGCTGCCAAAGTAGGCACCCTGTGGTTGTCTGTCTTCTTTGACACAAGACAAAGAAGCCTCTCTTCTTGGTCCCTCATGGATAATAGCTTTGCAATGCCTCCTCAGGCCAAGGATAGAATACATGGTAGGCAGGTCCACAGTCCCTGGGGAATATGAAGAACCTACAGATTTATACATTACACTTTGTCTTGTGCACAAGTCCCACCATACTCTTCCTGGGCATTTGGTGAACGCACACTGTGTTTTGGCTCCCAGTTTTCTTGAGCCCACTGTGACTCACTGCTCCCTACCCTCTGATGGTTCCACTTACTCTGATGGTTCGAGACAATTTGCAGAAGCTCAAAGTTTTCTGGATCCTCCTGCTGGAGCAAGTGTGCATCTAAGGCCCTGCGGATGATGACTGGAGCCCTGTCCTGGCAGGTCACCTGAGCAGGGTTGGAGAAAGCTCATCAGAGAGGGAATTTGGGAGTAGCTACCCAGAGGACAGTGCTCAAGGACAATCAGAGACAACTGAGCTCTCAACACAAGGGCACCATCTTGTTACCCTGCTACCTGAGGCCTTCATGTGACCATGTGGGGTCTTCCTATGTGCTTCTAGCCCAATCCCAATCTTGGTACAAGAGTTTGCTTCAACCTGCTATGCCCTGCAGGGAGAAGGGAATAAGGACCAAAAGGCTTTGCACAGACACACTCTAGTCCCATCAAGATGGGAGGTATGGTCCAGTGGACTTCCATATCCCTGCTCTGGTCTGGGATGCAGCTGCATTTTTGTGTGGACCAGGCACAAACCCTAGGTGCTTTAGTCCTGACAGCCAGGGCACAACACACACTTAGGACTCTTTAATGATAGGCATGGAAGCTGCTGGGCTCGAGAGTGTCAGTGCTTGCTGGGGTGTCAGGAGGTACAGACCCAGCAGGTGTGGTGGTTCAACATGGCTCCCCTGCAGCTGGACACCAGAGTCTCATGATGGATACTCCACACCCAGGAAAATTCTGCAGAGAGAGCCGCTCATTCTCTATTCACATACATGCAAACTAGGACACTAATGGGCTCCTCCAAGGCCCCCAGTTGTCTGTGACCCACACCTACCCACCCTAATCATCCCACAATGGCTCCCTTCCCTTCAACCAGCAACATGTCCCCTCCCACACATAAGAAAATGACTGCCAACTCCTCTGCTTCAACCTCCATGGTTCAATATGCTCCTCCTCAATACCAAGGTCAGTAGAGGATGGCCTGTACCCTCGATATTTCTCTGACTTCCTCTGAACCCAGCCCTCACTCCTGCACTTCTGACCTGCACACCCCAAAACACACAGGCCCACTCCCACCCAGACCTGGCATGCTGCTGCTCCCCGCCTCTCAGGTCAAGCTCTTAACACCAAACTCTCTCTTCCTCATTTTCTGCTCTCCTTCCTGACCTTCCAGAAGCTCCAATTCAAGAAGACAGGCCTAGTCCAAGGTGTTTGCTGTGGACTCGGTCTTCCCCAGTGTGGGCTCCCAGGAGACTCCCCCACTCAAAGACTCACCAGGATGCTCTTATACTTTGTCCTTTCATTTCCCATGTACACGTGAATGAGGCATCTGCCTCCCTCCCGCTTGTTGAATTGGGGCCGTGAAGAGTTCCTAGTGGAGACCCCTGATGTCCTGGACTCCGGCTCTGCCCCTTCCCAGGGAGAAGGCTCTGGCTCTGGGGTTGGCTTAGGAGCCGTGACAGGAACTGAGCTGGTAGCTAGAGGAGAAAAGATGCCAACATGACTGCCTTGCCCTGACCTTCGCACAGACAGACAAAGCCCCTGCTGCCAAGAAGACCTCAGGCCCTTAGCCCACACAGGACCTCTTTGCACACTGGGGTCACTTCCTGAGTGGACAAAGGCTTATCCTAATTTCCAGCCCAACACCGGACATACAGACACCCCGCAGTGGGACAACACTCGGACCTTTCCTCATGTACCCTTAGGTACTCACCCCAGTCCGCCTGGCTCTCAGGCTCTGCCTGGCTTGATTTGCCATCTTCAATTGCGGCCAGGAGGTGGTGTGCCTGGTGCTCCAGGTTCAAGCCACCCAGCAGGAGCCACATGGATCGCAGCAGCAGCTGCAGACTCAGAGAGCCTGGAGGCTGATGGGAAGCCTCAGTGTGGAAGTTCACCCAGGTCCCCGGGAAGGAATGTGAGGCACTGTGGGGAGGCAGGTATGGAGTCAGCAAAATCCTGGCCTCGCCTTCGCCACGGCCTCCAGAGCAAAACTCGGACCCTATGCTCCTGAACCTTCCCTGGCTCTGCACACACCAGCCCACCCCAGACAAGACACAGTGGCTGTACAGGCAGGGACAGGACAGGTTGCTAGGCAAAGAACCTTCAACCAAGGAGCGTTAGATCCATGGCATGACCAGCTCTCCCCTCCTCTGGGCAGGCCTGACACTCTTCTTCCTCTTGGCTACGTGCTCTCCAACCTGGAATGCACCTTCCAGGAGTGTCTGTCCTCCTGCCCACTCTTCTCAGGGCTCAAGAGACACCTCCTCCCCTGGCGTGGGCTGCAATGCTACCTCATTCTCTGTGAGCTCTCACTGAGTCCCCCTGAGCAGCAGTGGACCTCTCTTTTCCCATGAGTGCAGGCCACATCTCTGTGGCCCTGGGGAGGACAGGGAGGTGTAGTGTGGGGGGATCCATTGTCCCCAGAGGACCATGACTCCACCTACAACTCCCTGCCTTACCCCTCCTACTGTTGAAGCCCCACACCTTACACTGCAGGCAGAAAACAGAATTGGGGAGAGCAGTCTTTCCTCAGCCTTCCCAAGTCAAATCACCTTGCAGGTCCCTATTCTGGAAACAGGAGCCCACCCTCTTGACCCCAAGCCCATTCCATGTTGAAGTTGGTCCAGGGGTCTACCATGTTCACTGAAGAGGACAACGTGCAGTTATGCCTCATGGAGTCAGGGATGCTGTCACATGTAGGATATGTACTCATGGCACCTGTAGTTTCGGGCTGACCCCCATGACAAGGGACACAGTGGCAATCATTTGTACCCCATTTTTCACTGAATTATGAAACGTGACTGGAAACGTGTCTTCACACAGTGGGTGCTTTCTCCATGTTCATCAGTGAATGAGCCCAAAGTGCTGATTCCCACATATCTCTCTGGTGTGGGAGCTGCCATCTCCAAAGCCCCTGTCCAGCTATATCCCAGCTAGGAAGCTCTGTCCCACTATGTAAAGTAACATGTCTTTATTAACCCAAAAGTGCTTTGCCCAAGGCCTGAGTTATGAGACGCCTCTGGCACAGAACTATTTCTTCACGAAGCCAACATCACACCAGAAAGGCCACCTAGCCTCACTGAGTCCACCTGGGAATGAGCTCAGCGAACACCATTGAGCTGTGGTGCCCAGTGTGTGGGGGCTGGTCCACGGACCTCTGTGGACCACCTGGAGTCAGGATGGTTTCTCTGCCTGAGAGGGGGAGTTCATTCCCCTTGCAAGGCTGTGGCAGGCACCTCCAGGATTCATCCCACTCAGGGCTGACATTCCACTATGAGCGTGGTCCTCTATCTCACTAGGTATCACAAAACTTTGGGTCCCTGAGAGGTACATGGCAGCCCCAAGACCCAGGCATGAGGGGGCTACACACTTGGGCTTGGTGGTCTGGTGCTTACCTTGAAAACAGCAGGTCCAGCACCTGCTGGGTGGGGATGAAATCCCAGTAGATGAACCCCATGTTGCTGCTGAAATCTACGTTCCTCCCACAAATGACAGGCAGGAGCTGATTCCTAAGCTGATCCTGCCTGTAAGGTACAAGGCTCTGTACCCTGCAGGGCTCATCCGTGTTCTGATCATTTTCACCCTGGGTTGGGACCAAGAATGGTGGGTTCAAAATGGAAAAGGTGACAAACAGAAAAATGACTTGAGTCAAAGCACAATGGGACAGTTCCCATCAGTACAAACACACACACACACACACACACACACACACACACACACACAGTCAGAATAGGAATCCTGGGCCATTCATCAGGGATCAGACTAAAAGGCCTGCTGGGCTCACCTGCCCTGTGCTACACAGGGTTACTCTTGAGCTCCTCTGCGACAATCGCCAGAGGCTCTGGCATCTAAGATGAAGCCTCCAATGTTTCCCCAAAAGGGCTACTTGGCCCCCCTGAGATTCCTGGGGGCCTGAGGCTCGGCATTGTTTGCAACCACAGGAGAACATCCTTCTCACTCCAGTGACTCCAACCAAATGAGCTCGGATGGCTTGGTCAGTGAAGTGGGTGCCTGGATACCAGGGTTCCATGTTCTGTTTGATCCATTGTCAAGGCAATGATGTCATTTCCTGTGCTCCCCATACCTGAGACTCTTTTCACATAAGACCACTTTCAAAAGCTCTATGGGCTGCTGATTTCTCCCCCGTGCCTACCAACATCAACTGCACATGAGTTCACCAACAAATACCCAAATACCCCCACCAGTGCCTGCCCAGCTTGGTTTCAATAGAATTCCAGCTTGGAGCCTTCACAAATGCATTCACAACAAGTCCATCCCTCTCACCAGCTTTGGGACTCTGATCCCATCATTGTGCCACTCATGGAGTGCCCAGTCTTTTCTGGAAAGTAGGGTAGCATCTAATTTCTAGGGATTATTGTGTCTATTGGCCCATAAAACCCTGTATTCTCTCGGAGACCAGAGATGGGACTCATAGGTGGCTAAAGCACAAATGTAGAGATGGGACAATCACAAGAAGGGGAGAGACAGAGAATGCACCCTAACTCAATCAGGCCTGTGTCCCACACAGGGACGTGGCCAATGTCCGTCCCATCGTGGCTGCAGTTCCCACTCTACACCATGGCAAGTTGGAGGTGACTGAGATGCAGAGGCTGCTCCCCTCTGCCATACAACTTCCCAAGGCTTCTCCTAAGATTTCAAAAGGGCCAAGTGTGTCTAGTGTTGGGGTCTCACAGAGACTCCGAGGTACCACAGCATCCTACTGCCCAGAACCAGTTCTCCCCTCACCTCAAGGGGGCTCAGACTCTATCTCTGGATTCATGGGAACAGAACAAATCCATTTAGCAAGTGTGTCCTGGGATAAAGACATGACAATCACCTATCCTCTCATCACAAAAGCCCTGAGGCTAGCCAACATGGATCCCACCAGGAACACAGGCATGAACTCAGACTCTGATCCTCCCAGCCGAGCCTCGGTAGAGCCTGGACTCCCAGCCTCCTGAGACAAGGAAATAGAGGTGCCTACCCGAGCCACCTTGGATGAGCTGCACACAAACTGAACTTCTCAATGCCTCTTGCTCTCAGTTGTGAATAAGAGGGGAGGTGGCGTTTCACAACCCTGGACATCAAGTGCAGTCTCTAGGCTTTAAGGTGTGCCCTGGCCTCTCTCTATCTGCCCAGGCCCTCCAACCCACACTGGCCTTTTATCCAGCCTCCTTCTAGGGCCAAACTCAATCCTGCCTCTCAATTTCTGCTGCCTTCCCCAACACACTGCTACCAAAATTGAGCAGGGCTGGCTCTCTGTTATCATGCTGGTGCCAGCAGCAATGCCACCCCACTGACATAATTCTGAGTCCCAACCTAGGCACTCAGGCTGTCCTTGCCAAAACTGGCCTGTTTGGGTGCTGGCTCTTGCTCTTTTCTTTCAAGTGCATATGTTTTGAGATTTTGTGTCTCTACAGCCACAGATCTGCAGCTACAGCAGGGTAGAGCTCATGAGGTTCCATTCTGAGCCATGTTCAAGCCTGTCAGGACTGTTAACTGGGGTGACTGCTGGAACACGGTGATGAGTGAACACATGAGAGGTGGTTGGACACACCTTGCCGCTCAGGGGCTTCCTTTCAGGACAGGAGTGCTAGGGATGGGAGCCCCTGGTGTGGGATGCTTTAGACAAGGCGTGACCATGGGCTCTCTTCCCTGGAAACACTGGCTCCACTGAGCATGGAGAGCACTGTCATTCCTGGTGGCTAACAACAGCCCTGGACCCCAGTAAGGACCCCAAACTCAAGACCTACCCCTGAGTGTGGGTGTCCTTGAGGAAATGAGGTCTCCTGATCCCAGGTGCAAAGGGGTAAGTCCTCTCAAGTCCAGGGACAATGAAGGGACATCTGAGTTTCCCTTGTCCTTCTTTCCCTCTGCTGAACCCAGGGTGTCCTCACACTAACCACAGTTAGGACCCTGGCTTCAACCTCAATGAGGATCATTAGGCTCCATAAAGGACAGTCTCTAAGGTGTTCAGTGGACAAACACCCTCTGCACAACCCATAACCCTATTCACCCAAGATGCAAGAGGATTTCTATTCAGGAAAACCAGGAAAGGGAGAGCATTTCTCAAGGACACAAGGACATTAGTGGGTGAGGGAGTACTTAATGGATGGAGAACTATGGCCACCACCAACTTCCAGGAGCATATATGGCCCTTTGGGCACAGGTCCATACCCTTTTTTTCCCATCAATTTTTTCAGAGAAGTGAGGCTGTTTCTTAGATGGCACCTCCACACTAAGAGGGTCTCCTACTTCTTCCACAAGAAAATAGTGGGCAATGGGCTTCCTACTATGTGCATCTGAATCATTCAGGGGGCATCTGTAGCCTTTCAAGACCCTGGGAACCATGGGGGCACCCAGCACCAGCAGAGCATTTCTGCACATCACAACAATCACCCCGGGTGGGAACTCTCCATTCCACTCTGTACTATGCCCTGTCATCTGACCTGATCAGTCGGACCCCTCTCCTTTCTGTTTCTTGATTGTACTGCTATGGTTCCAGACATGGATGCCAGGGTGCTTGTGGCCCACCACAACCGTCTGGGTGCCAGGAACAAATGACACAGTGGAATGTGTCTGGGAACTTTGGGATGATGGGAAGTCCCACCCTCCAGGTTTTCATCTTCAACGCAATGAGTGCAGAGGGAGCCAGGAGGGCTCTGTCAGGTAGAGAGAGGTGGGAGCTAACTGAGCCTCAACTAAGTGCCCAGGACTCTGGGTTCAGAGCTGGTGTTATGTGGAATTGTTGAGAGACGTGAAGAAAACCCAGCTCACTGTATGCAGAGACAGCAGATGCCCTCATTGTGGTCGGGCAGCTGTGCTTCTCAGAGCCCTGAGATGTCCCATGGGTATGGAGGTGGGGAACCCAAGTGCCATCCCAGGCTGCTCCTGAGCACCTCGACCTGGATTCGAAGTACGTGACTCTCCATCAGAGTCATCACATCAATATATCCCAGCCCCCCACCCCAAAAGTTCTCTCAGAGACACTGAAATTCCGCTGGCTCTGGACTTGCCCTTTCCTCTGGGATCCTGAGGGCCTATTAATTAGGAGGTCACACCAATTCTCAGCACACGGGCTGGGCCCCCTCACATCCCAGGAGTATCCAGGCATTGGTTCTATTTATAGTCCATCATGACCTACAACACAATGGACACATCCTGCAATCAGCTAAGGAAACCACCAGGCACAGAGCCTTCATGCACATTGGCCTGTAGAGACCTGGAGGAGGAGGGGACTTAAAGGCTGCGTGGAACCCAAGACCCTAGATCCTGGGATCTGAGCTGGACAGACAACAGCTCATGTGAACACAACCACCACTGTCACTGAGAATGCAATTGAGACACCCGCAGATTTGGCAGCTGACCTGGTATGCCCACGAGTGGGGGTGAACTGCATCCCTTGAAAATGATGATGTCCAGAGAAAAACAAATTTTGTAGGATCTCACTCATCTCAGGTTCCCAATTATCAGGTTCATCAAAAGATAAAGTACAATGTTTTTTGCCTGGGCCTGGGAGGGCACTAGAATTCAGTACTGATGGCAAGAGTATGTCCATGTGAGTTCTAGAGATGCATGGTGGCGATGCCTATGGACCAATATGAACATGCTTAATGCCACTCAACTGTGCACTCCAAAATGGTTCAATTACAAAATGGATGTTTGGTGTTGATTACCACAATGTAAACACTTGGGAGACTACTGATTGACTCATCTTAGCATAGTTTGTGTTGTGATGGCAGAATACAAGACACTGTTAATTCATAGCTCAGATTTTATTTCTCAAATTTGGGAGGCTGGAAGACCAAGACTGGGGGCCAACTTGTAAGAATGTTCTTGTTGTGTCCTCCTGGGGAAGCAGGTGAAACAGGGACAAGGGCTGCTTTGAGAAGCCCCTTCCCAGGAAAGAAGAATCCATGGCCTAAGCACATCTTCAAGTTCCCACCCTCTAACACATCATAATGCAGAGACAGAATAGAATGACAGCCCATGCTCCCCAGAACATCCCAACTTCTTGGCATGAGTCCATTTCTGCAACATTTCACAAGTCATGATTTTGGATAAAAGACAAGAGCTAAGCTAAACACATGGGGAGAGGGCTCCCTTCTCATCTGCTGCTCGCAGTGTTGCATGTGGCCTTACAAGCCATCACTGAGGTTCTGCACAACAGCTCCGACTGCCCCCCTATCACATCCCCATGGGGCTGACTCACACTCAAGTCCTGAACACTCCCAAGCCCAGAAACCAGAAATGTCACAGGAAATCCAAGGGAGATTTGTTCAAAGTCCTCCAAAAACACCAGCCACACAGGCTCAAGTCTCTTACAAAAATGCCAGAGTATTTGCATCTAAATGCTGCATATCTTCTTCCTGGAGCACTTCCATTATCTCCAGATGACTTCTGACACCTAATACAATGAAAGGGCAGTGTCATTCTCTGTAACACTGTAAGATCCAGGAAACAAGGAGGAGAGAAGTATCTGTCCAGAGAGACACAACTCCTTTCCTGATAGTTTGGATTTCCAGCTGGTGGGGACCATGGATGCAGAAGAATGGGTGCAGGGCCAACTGCACTTTCTTGCTTTGCATTGAGGCGAGGAAACACTGCAGCCAGGATGAGGGCTTCTAGGAGCTGATATCCTTCAAGACAACATCTGGACACATCTGACCTTCAGGCCAGAAGACTTTCTTGCAGGGGATCCAAGGACTTGCCTACTGTGGGAGGAATCCAAAAGAATAACTTACTTCAAAGGGCATCAAAGATTTTCAGGAGGGAGGGAGCCAACCCAATTGTCTAGACACTTTTAGAGGTCAGGGGGTGGGTTCTAATGCAAACACCGCAGTCCCATGGAGAATTCTTCAGTGTGTTGGTGATTAAAGAGAATGTATGAATCTAGGGGTCACTAGGTCCTCTCAGCCATAAGGAGGAAACCTGCCATAAAGGAATTAGAACAAGGGTGCAAGGAAGGCTCAGTGGGAAGAGATCTGAAGGAAGGAAAGTTTACTCATTAGAAGAGTGTCCCCTGAAAATTCTTAGCCACCCAAAATTCGTGCGAACTTGTGTAGAAAAAAAATCTTTGCACAGTGATGAAGCTAAGAGCTCACATGATGGAATACAGCATCAACTGGGCCCAAATCCAATATCTGATATTCTTGTAGGAAGAGGAGAGTCTGGACCCAGAGACCAGGGAGACTTGGGGACACTGCCTACGTGAGGTTGGAGTCAGGAGGGGATGCCCATACGGGAACCACAGATCGTGGGCAGCCGTAGGAGAGTGGGCAAGGGCTGACAGAGTTGGGGGGACACTCCCCTAGAAACCTGGGAGGGGTTTTGGCACTGGGACAGCCCAACACCTACTGTGTTGAGCCTCTGGATTTCAACCGAAGGCCCTTCCTCTGCTGTAGGCCACCCAGTTGATAGGGTTTGGTTGCAGCGCTTAGGACCCAGCTGAAGGTCTGAGCATGTTGGCCATGCAGGGTGCATCTGGGCCACAGACACACTCTAATGACTGTAGGGTCTCAGCCCTGAAGCAAGAAAAGCGCCAAGTCAGGCCAGGTGGGGAAAGGGCTAGGAACACACTGTGGGGGCTGGTGCCTGTGTTACTGGGGGAACTTCTGATCCCAATTCCCTAATCTGCTGCCAACACAGGCTACGAGGAGGGTACAGGGACACAGAGCAGGGATCTGCCCCACTCAGTGGGCCCAGGCATATAGCACATCCAGCAGCCTCGTGCCATACCCAGTGAGTCCCAAAGTGGTCCCCTCTTCCTATCCTGAGAGCTCTTCCCTTCCTCATGTGCAGCTACCTCCCCACTGTCTCTGGCAATATCTACTCGGTGAGATGACAACATCCCTGGGTACTGCTCTCTCATCCCAGGACAGTGTGGTTCCACACACCCTGATGAAATGGTCCACCTGGACGCTGGACCTGGAGGTTTTTGAGGCTGAATGGCAGGTGTGGTCCTCTGGCACTTTATTATTTAAGTAAAAAAACAAACAAACAAACAAACAAACAAAAAAACAGGTCTTGTTGCTCAAAAATATTTGATTAGTACATCCTCATCCCCCAAACCCAATATTTTCATTATTTCTTCAACTTATGAAATATGACTAGCAGAAAGTTAATTTTGTATAATACAAAGTTGATTGAAATGACATTGGTATAAATAATCAATCACCATACTTTCAATTTTTGTTCTCCTTTCCTGTTAGAAACCGCTTGGATTCAAGAGAACAGAGGACAGACTCATGGAAATGCTTGAAATGACAAGAAGCTCCCATTCAAGCTCAGCATTCAGTCCTGGACAGGGTAAGACCAGGCCACTTTGATGTCTGCTCCAAAGAGTCTACCAGACAGAATCCTCTGACTGATCCCTGACTGAGTCATAGGAACTGGCTAGAAAAGCCTTCACATCCTAAATACATTCATCACCTCAGAATACTGGACAAGCTTTGATATCCATCTCTCGTTACCTTGCTCCCCAGCCAACCATTCTTCAACAAATTCGAAGGAGCAACTCATGCAAGCACACAGACAGAGATATTCAATACACAAATCAATGTGTGAAAAAGACAACTGGTATTTCTTATTTGGGCTATTTCAAATGAAATTCCTTCTGCATAACCTCCACAAACCAAAGGAAAATATTTGTGAAATTCCCAAGTACAAGACAAGATACACTTGCCAAGGAGACAGCGCCATGAATTTTGACACTGCAAATGTAGTGTGTGTGTTTAGGAGGCAGTCACAGTTCCCATGAGAGAGTCCCATAAAATCAATTAGGAAGATCCATACTCTAGCCCTATTATACAAGTGATGTGACCTTGAAAGAGTCACTTGGTCTTAGCAACCATCATCACTAACCACTAAGTCAATGAATAAAGGTCCTCAGGTGTCAAGCCACACGATGCGGGATGAGCATGGATGAGGATGGGTGGGAGAAGTCTCCCCCTCTAACACAATTGGGGAAGGCTGTGCCTGCCCTCAAGTGGTGGGGGGCCTGGGATCCTGCCACAGAGGGGGATTCCAAACCTCACATCCCCTGACCCAGGCCAGAAGACCAAGTAGAGTCCAAGGACCCTGGGCCGGCCCAATGGCAATAAAGGTCCAAAGGAACTAGGGATCTGCCTGGACCCTCAAACCCAAGACGAGGGCAGAGGCCATCCATAGCAATCTGCCTTTACAGGAAAACTGAGGGACTGCAGGCTGCCTCTGGCTCCCTGAATCAGGGTGGTGTTTTCACAAAGCAAGACCACTTCCTCACATTTGACCAGCAGCTCATGCGCTGACAGTATCATGGCTGGCTTGACTCAGTCCCTGAGAAATGAAATAGAAAATTCATAGCAAACCCATCTTTAGCTCTTCCACATCATCAGGGGCTCTGATTCATTTCCATCAACAAAGATGTCTGAAATGGTATCTAAACATGCTGGGGACTCACCTCTGTGTGGAACTCTTCAGGAAAAAGGAGATCAAATCTCATGCAGCAACTCTTCTCTCTTCTAGCCCATGGGCAATGCAAGGAACCTGCAGGATACCAGAGGCTCACTTCTCATGTCTTCTGGAAATGAATCATTAATGCTTCCTTCAAGGTGAAGCAGAAGCCTGGATTCCCAGGTGCACAGAAGTGTTTGAGGGCACTGTCTCCCTTAAAACCCAAGAAGAAAAAACAGGTCATTAAAGAGGCATACGGATTAGAGTACATGTTCAATGATCCGTCCTCCCTGGAGCCCTCCACATGACCATCTTCCGCATTCACAAAGCAATGCTTGGCCGTTCTAAAGACCAGGAGACCATTATGCTCATCACCAGGAAGTCATTAAAGGACTCGAACAGAGCAGCATGGATTGCAGAAGGTGGCACACCAAAGATATTCAGCACAGCTGCTAGAACACAGAAGCTTAACTTAGGTATTGACTTTCTGCCACCTACCAAGTACGATGTTAGTGTCAAGCACAACACGCAGACATCCAAGTAGCAGGTGACTCTCTGCATACATTCACAGAAGTGGGCATCATCTGCATTGGAACAAGGAAGTATCTTATCCTTACTCATAAAAATCATCATACACAAAGAAAAAAATGGATGCAAGATTTCTCATTTCACTATTACGTAGCTGTTGAAATTCCCCATTAAATAATACCTCCGCCAAAATAAAAAGTATCTCAGACATATGTCAACTGCACAATGAATGACATTTTAAACATTACGGTCTTTACTTAATAATTATGTATGCAATATGCCTAGTAAGACTCTTTGGGAGAGGAGCACATAGAATTGCATCTTGGAAAAGCTAACATTTGCTGATAAATATTACTGCTGATGTCAGGCATGGTGATGTGAAAACTAGATTACTTTAAATACGCAAAGAATGCAATGTTGTAGGACTGGAATCCCTGATTCATAGACAGCATGTGGTTTCTATGAAAGCCAGTGACGGAGCTGGAGGAATGAAGCTGATTGAACAGATGACGTCGGGGGGATACTGAGGGATAGGCCAAACTGAAGAACCTGTTCCAGCTAACTACTGGCATGTGGGCTCGTGAGCCCAAACCTGTGTTTGAAAAAGCACTCATGTAAAAAGGTCTACCATTTAAAAGTGTGTCATTTAAATGGGATCTAGTTGCACATCTGATAAAATGGCCTGTAAATTGATGAACTTCATGCAAGCGAAAAAAAACAGATGATGGTAGATATAAAGATAAATCCTTGTCTGCACCAGGATGCCTAGAAATAGGTTTTATTTGGCTAAGATGCAAATATCTTTAAACAGAATTTGTGATTTCTCAATGACCTGATTCAATATTATACTACACAGATCACAAGGTTTTCTTTACAGAATAGTCTCTTCTTCAAGCCTCACATAGAAAATGTCTCACAGGACATATGAGGGGAATGATCTAAGGGATGAGAAAATGGCTGGAACCATTCTCAAATGTGCACATGGAGCCTGAAGGGGGGAAATGGGACCAGACACATTGCCTCTTCAAGACTGCACTAGAGTTGCAAGTGTATCAACAACTGTCATGGCTCCATGTCACTAACTATGCCGAGGACAGCCAACAACCTCAGTTTGAAGGCACCTAAGATAACCTAAAAGAACTATCACCCTATTGGATCCATGAATTAATACGTATCACAACTTGACCACTTAAACCAAATCCCAGAAAATTGGAAACAGATGATTATTTCCTCAGATACCCTGACTTCCATTTCATTGCCCAGAGATATTTTGGAAAGAATAAAATAGAACCTCATGCTTTGAATATATCATCCAACACTTTTCTTCCCAAAATGCTAGCACAATTTCTGGGCTCACTTTCTCTTTAGGAATTTACTAATTGTTTGAAAGTTCTAGAGGGCCTGTGTTGGTCTCATAATGGACAAACAATCCAACATCTCCAGAGAACTTACATGTGCGATAAGAAAAAAACAAGGTCAAGCAGAGGAATGGGTAGGGGGATGCAGAGGAAGCTCATTTTCACGGGAGAGAATCCCCCAATGAAAAGCATCAGAATAGACACTAAGAAAAATACCAACAAAAACAGTGTGCTAGCTACTCAACATGCACTAGTCAGAAACCTAGAGAAGAGAATGCTGGCCATATGTGGACAGGTTGAGCTCTTCAGAAGAGCCACCTGGCACTGCTTAGTCAAAGATGTAAACAGACATTCTTTGACCCAGAAATTCCACCTGTCCGTACTTTACCTACATATTGCTTAAGCAAGGGGACATGCATAGGGATATTTATCCTCATGTTCCTTATAGACTTGTCTGTGTTGACAGGGAGTTGAGGGCCATCAGGATGCCCACAGCTGGGAAAGTCAAAAGCTAAAACTGTGACGGCTGCCAATCTGGATCTATTCAAAGAAATCAATGAAAAACAACAGATGGACACATGACAGTCAAATCCCTGAATTCAAGTTCTTGCTATCCTGCCTACCAACAATCATGCTTGGTCAACACACTGGCATACCTCAAGGCAAAATAAAAACTTTTTTTTAAAAAAGAAAATATTATGTCATTGATTACTTTTCTTCAATGCAACAAAGGAAATGGCAATATTTCCCCATCCGAGATCTGTTACTCAGTTAAGCACACTACATGAGATTATTGTGGACATGCTTACAAATAATCATCTACTCAGATACTTTCTGTGACTCACCAAATGCAAAGATCTAGGAAGAATTAAAGTCTCCATACCTGAGTTCATCATCAAAAGCCTTGAGTCAACAGGTGCTTCACAAAATGGCTTCTCGGCCAACTTGATGACCTCCTCCTCGGGCAATGTTTCCACCTGAAAGATGTCACCAACTTGTTCTCATTCACATCTCCACAGTGCCAGTAAAAAGAAACAAAGTCTGATATTGCATTGAATAAATCCTCAAATGGACCAAACTCCATACTTGCTTCTATATTTTAAAATTAACAAATGCAACTTCAACTCAATAACTTGTATTAGGGAACATGCAACCGTAACCTCGTACACTGTGCTCTTTTTACAGACTCATATGTCCTAGGTTCTGACTTAACATACATTGAGCAGTCAGAACACGTGCTAGTTCACATTCCTTACAGGTGTCCAATTCATTCTCTGCCAAGGTGAATATAAACCCCTGGTCACAGGAGAAGGGAAGCACATCTCCCACAACAACATGCATCAGGAAACACTGAGGTTTTCAATAAAAAATCGGGCACCGCCCTTTTGAAAATCACTTAACCCTGCCAGCTCACTTTCCTCACCTCTAAAACAGAAGGTCCCCAGGACTGTCCACCTCGTGGTTCCATGGAGTTTCCTAGAGGAATCAGGGCTTAGGCTGGTGTCTGAAACCAAGCAAGCAGACAACACGTTTCAGCACTCAACCGCCATCGCTGGGCACCTTCCCATGGCACAGACTGCAGAACCGTCCTCAGGCGACTCTCTCACACAGTGGAGACCCTGGAGCCAGGACGCACTCCCTAGATTCCCACACTAAGTCGCTGCTCTCTCCGAGGCACTTCCAGGAAATACACAATTAAAACCCCGCAGGGTCTCTCCCCAGTGGTCACCAGGAGCAGGAGGACACAGGAAAGGGTTTTTAAAGCGAGGACTTAAGACAAGACCCACAGGTGGACAGGAAACAGAAGGACACAGAGTCAGTGAGACCGAAGTACCTGGGCGGGTCCCTCTGTAAACCGCCTCCTGCTCCCAGGTCACCTGGCTCCTCCGTCGCCATCCCCTCTCCAGGGTCCTGCGGGTCAGGCCACCTCTTCTCCTCTGAGGTCCGCGGCGAAGGCCACACTGCTGAGGCCACCGCATCCTGAACAGGACCCTGCAGATCAAAACCCACCAGCTGTGGCCAGCAGCTCCACTGAGGAGAGCCCTCAGGTGAGGACCTGGACAGCGGGGTCGGGGTGGGCGCTGTGGGGACCGCCCCGGCGGATCCGGGGACAGGCAGCCGGGACCGAGGCTCCAGGGCGGCGGCAGCGTCCTCCCGGGTCGCACCCTCGTGTGGGCGCCTAGACCGGGGCCGCTCCCGGCAGCTCACCTTCTCCTGTCACGGACCCCGCGAGCCAACCCGCCGGGACCTGCAGCCCCGCCGCCGGGCGCTACTTCCGGGCTCCTCCCACACGGAGCTCCGCGCGACAGCGGCTCCAAGTTCGCGCCCTGGATAGGCCCCGCCCCCGTCTCCCTGGCGACGGCTCCGCTTCCCCTTAGGGTTGGCCTGCTGGGGGCGGTGCCCTCCGCGCGACCGCGGCTCCAAGTTCCCGCCCTGGCAGAGGCCCCGCCCCCGTCTCCCTGGCGACGGCTCCGCTTCCCCTTAGAGTTGGCCCCCTGGGGGCGGTGCCCTCCGCGCGACCGCGGCTCCATGTTCCCGCCCTGGCAGAGGCCCCGCCCCCGTCTCCCTGGCGACAGCTCCGCTTCCCCTAAGAGTTGGCCCCCTGGGGGCGGGTCCCTCCGCGCGACCGCGGCTCCATGTTCCCGCCCTGGCAGAGGCCCCGCCCCCGTCTCCCTGGCGACGGCTCCGCTTCCCCCTTAGGGTTGGCCTGCTGGGGGCGGTGCCCTCCGCGCGCTCCGCCTGCTGGCCTGTCACCTCAGCTGGTGACCTAGGTTGCCACCAGATCCTCACCTAGATACAAACTCCCTAGTGTGAGGCCTGCGGCTGCCCCCTAGTGGCCGTGGGACCCTGTGCACTGGGCCGGATGCTGGGCTTTCTGGTCTGAAACAGCTAGACAGGGTGACAGGTGACAGTTAGACAGGGTGACAGGACTGCTGCACAGGAGGACAGGGGCCCCGGGAAGGCACAGCAGGACCATGCTATATCATTGTGTTTTGTCTCTACTTAGTGGTTTTATACTTTCAACGTGTGTCTCCTGAATATGATGTGTTAACAGGTGGGGACATTAAGAGGTCATTAGGCCATGGAGACTCCTTGCTTGAGAATGGCATTAAGGTCCTTACAAAGGAAGCTTCTCAAAGCCGCCCTTGTCCCTCCCTGTTTTACCTTCTGACACAGGAGGTCACAGCAAGAATGTTCTCAGAACGTGGCACCTGATATTGGATTTCCAACCTCCAGAACTTTGAGAAATAAAGTCTCTTCTATAAATTACACGGTCTCTGCCATCACAACACAAACAACCCCAAGGAGTAAATCAACAATTTCTCTAATTTTGTAATTGTGTAAAATACATGAAACATCCATTTTGTAATTTTAGCCATTTTTATGTGCACAGTTCAATGGCATTAAGTACATTCATGTTGCTGCACAGCCGTCACCACCATCTATCCCCAGGACTCTCATTTTGCTGTCAAGACTGAATTCTAGTGCCCTCCCCAGGCCCAAGAAAAGAAAATTCTACTTTATATTTTTATGAACCTGATTACTGGGAATGTGAGATAAGTGAAATTCTAAAACATTTATGTTTTTGTGAAAACCGTCATTGTAATTGGATGCAGTTTACCCCCACTCCTGGGAATACCAGGTCAACTTCAACTCTGCAGGTGTCTCAATTGAATTCTCAGTGACAGGTAGTGGTGACTATGTGCTATGACCTGTTTGTTCATGTCAGTGGACTGCTCTGATCATAGGATCTAGGGTCTTGGGTCCCAGCCTGTGGGTTCCCTCCTCTCCAGGTCTCTACAGGCCAATGTACAGACGTGAGCATGCTAAGAAGTGGGCTGGGGCCATCCCCATGGTGAAGAGGAATCTGATTTTGTCCATCCACACACTGTCTTGTGGGTCATGAAGGCTAGAGGTAGAAAAAACACTACCTGGATTCTCCTGGGATCTGAGTGGGCCCAGTCTGTGGGCTAAGAATTGGTGTTGTCTCCTAAAGAACAGGGACTAGGGAGTCCAGAGGGCAGGGCTATTTCAGACCTGAGTGTCTTTAAGCCCACTTTCAGAGGGGGTTACATTGTTCTGATGATCCCTGAGGCAGATACACATGCTTCAAATCCAGATAGAGGTGCCCAGGTGCAGACTGGGATGTTATGTGGACTCCCACCTCCACACACCTGGGATGTCCCAGGGTTCTGAGAAGCACAGCAGCATGACCAGACTGAGGGAGTCCACCTTCTCTTTGCATCAAGGTAAATAGGTTTTCTTCAGGGTCCCCAGCAATTCCACATAAAACTAACTCTGCACCCAAGACCTGGGCACCTTTTGAGGCTCAGTCAGTTCTCACACCTGTCTCTATCTGGCAGAGCATTTCTGGCTCCCTTTCGACACATTACCTTGAAGATGAAAACCTGGAGGGTGGGGCTTTCCATCATACACAGGTTCCCAGACATGTTCCACAGTGTCACTACTTTCTCTATAGATCTCAACAGCAGGGTAGGGTGGGCCACAAGCCCCCTGGGTTCCATGAACTAACCGTAGAAGGACAATCAAGGAACTATGACAGGAAAGAGGAAGGACTGTTCAAGGCACATGACAGGGGCAGAGTCCAGAGTGGAATGTAGGGCTCTCACCTGGGATCTTTGCATGTGAAGTGGAGAAATGCTATGCTGTTTGTGGGATGTCCCCAAGGTTCCCTAGGGTCAGGATGGGCTGGGGATGCCCCAGCATGCTCTTGAAAGACATGGTATGAGGTCCATTGCCCACCATTGTTCCCACGGAAGAAGTAAGAGATGCCTTAGTGTGGGGGTGCCACATGAGAAGCCTCACTTCCTCTAAAAAATCAATGTGGGAAGAAAATCCAGGTTCATGAGCCAGGGATGCAAGGTCCATGTATGCTCCCAGTAGTTTCTGGTGGTGACAGTTCACCATCTATGAATCACTTGCCTAACATGATCCTTGGAAAATTATCTTCCTTTCCCAGGTTTTCTCAAGAGCAAGAAGCTTGGGGTTAGGGGGAACAGGGACTTGGATTGTGCAGAGGGTTGTTAGATTGGGCCACTCCTCCTGGTATCGTGGGGCAGGTCACTCAGAAAACACACACGTCCCAGTTTTGTCCAAATTGAAGAGTCTTTATTTAGCCAGACAGCCAGTGACTGCTCCCCGCACTCCCATAACTGTCTCTGCAAGGAACAGCCCCAAGCCTGAACATTTTAGCATATTTAAAGGCAAAAAGCCATCTGGGGTGACGTAGCTCCAAGCAAGCAGGTACAGAAACTGAATTAGGCAGTTAGCAAGACAATGCAATGGGTACGTTGGTATTTCCCATGGGACTCTCCAGGTCGGCATAGCAGCAAGCAAGCAAGAAGGGAAGTAACTAGTTCAGTACAAGTTAGAAAATGGATACTAACGTCTAGACAATCAATCTCTGAGAAGGTACATTGCCCAAGAAAAATGGAAACCAAAAAGAACAATTTTACATTGTATAAGAATTGCTATTTTGTGTTGCCAAGTATGTTTTGCTAGGTAACTATTAATAGGTACAGAGGCGGGGCTTTCCCATGGGAGAAGCATTTGTTACATGATATGGAGTCTCACTGTAAAATGGGATGTGTTTGGTCATTGCCCAGATAGCCTGGCCCATAGCACTGGGTCCAATGAAAGGACTGTCTTTTTGAAATCTAATGATCCTCATTTGGGTTTGGGGCCAGGGTCTGTTGAGAGCCACAGCCGAAGGGGCTCCAGCAAACTTTCAGACTGCCAGCTGATGATTGGCTCACAGCGGCCCCAGCAACACCTAGCTGATTGGCTCCTCTGTGGAGATGCTCATTGAGCTGTTTCCCTGCCCTTTCAGACTACCAGCTGATGATTGGCTCACAGCAGCCCCAGCAACATCTAGCAACATCTAGCTGATTGGCTCCTCTGCGGTGATGCTCATTGGGCTGTTTCCCTGCCCTTTCAGACCACGGAGCTGCTCATTGGGGGACTTTTTTGGCTCCGCCCATGCGACCCAGCCAATCGGCCTCAAGAGCAGGAGGATTGTGGGAGGTTGGTTGTTGGGGTGTGTGGCTTGTGGGAAGCCGGTGGTGGCAGTTGGGCTCTGAGGGTTTTTTCCTGAGGAGCTGTTTTGTTTATCTTGTGTGGTTCTAAAAATAAAGTTAGTTTCTTTTGACAAGTGGCTCCTGAATTGTGCCCAGCCAGACTGCGGCCAGGGTCATAGCCCTGGCTGAAGTGAGGACAACACTCTGGGTCCTGCAGAGGGAAAAAAGAAACAAGGGAGACTCTGATTTCCCTTCATTCCCCTGGAATTTAGAGGATTTACTGCTTTGCACCAGGGACTCTGTGATCTCATTGCCTTGGGAATACCCACACTCAGGTCAAGGTTTTGATTTGGGGTTTCCTCCCTGGGGCATAGTGCTGATGCTGGCCACCAGGGGTTGCAGTATTATCCATGCTCAGAGGGCCCTAGTCATGGTATGTCCAAAGTGTCCCATGCCATGGGACCTCCCATCATTAGCATTCCTGTGCATAGTAGGAGCAACTAAGAGGCAGGGGGTTTCTGAATTCATTTCTTCACTCATCACTGTATTCCAGCACTCACCCTACCTAAAGGTCATGCTGGGCCTGCACAGGCTCTGAAAATCACCACCATGAGCCCTACCCTCTGGTAGCTGCACATCTGCAGCTGGAGGTGCACAAAATTCACAAAGCAGATGCACGTGAAAGAATAGAACAAGAGCCAGAGCCAAAATAGGGCCCAGTGTGAAGGAAAGCTGGAGTCACTAGGTGGGGACTGAGAACCATCTCTGTGATGTGGCATTGCTACAGGAACTAGAATGACAAAAGGAAGCCAGTCCTGCTCATTTTGGGAACAGCGTGTTGGGGAAGGTAGGGCCACATAGAAATTGGAAGTCCTGATTCAGTGTGGCCACAAGAGGAGGATGGATAAAAGACCAATACGGCTGGAGGGCCTGGGCAGATAGGGATAGGTTAGGCCACACCGCACAGCCTGGAGACTGCACTCAATGTCCAGAGTTGTGGATCATCACCCGCTAACTCACAACTGAAAGCCATGGGCATTTATAAGGTCAAGTTTCTGTGCAACTGTGTCCAAGGTGGCTCAGCTGGATGCCTCTGTCTCCATGTCCCTGGAGGCTTTGACTGCAGATCCCACTGAGGCTTAGCTGGGAGAATCTGCCTCTGAGCTCATGCCTGTGATCCTGGTAAAAAACCAGTTTGGCTGAGACTCAACACTTTTCTGATGGGAGGACTGGTCTTTACCACAAAGTTGTATACAAAGACAGCATATCATTTCATTCCTTGGATCAAGATTGAAAGGGAGACAGAGTTTGTGAAGTAACACCAGCGAGCCATTAAGTGTGGAGATTCCTTATTGGTTGACTGCTGTATCTATTTTATGTTAATTAGATAAGCTGTGTGGAATGTATAAATACCTCTCCTGTCCTACAATAAACGGCTCCCATTCCTGCTGTATCAATGTACACAAGTTGTTCATCACCCCCCTGGTTATTTTGCTGCAGCTGGACTGCGGCAAGAGTTGGGGAAAATGCTGGAGAGGGAGCCAGACACAAGTCAGACTTCCCATAACTCAATCTTGGAGATGACATCCCATCACTTTTGCCCAATTCTATTCCTTAGACACAAGAGGGAACCAGGAAGCTATGGTATCTTAGAGTCTCTGTGGGTTACCTATCTCCTAGACTGAGAAGAGGCACTTGGGCCAATGTGAAATCTCACAAGAAGTCTTGGGAAGTTCTATGCTAGAGGATTGACAGTCTGAATCCCAATAGCTTCAAACTGACTATAGATCAGAGTGGGAACTGCAAACAAGAGGGGAAAGTGGCATTGCCCAGGTCCCTGCGTGGGACACAGGCCTGAATGGGTTATGTTTCATTCTTTCCTTCTTGTAATTGTGAATCCTGTCTACAATACAGGCATTTATGGGCACATATGCCCAATGACATCCTAGGAAGTGATGTGACAGTAATTCCCAGGGAAGAGCTGGGGACACTGGAGCACCCATGAGGCACAAAGGTAGGTCTAGCATCACAAAGCTGGTGAGGAGGGGGGACTGGTTATGAATCCAGTTTTTGAATCCTCAAAGCTGGAGCTCTAGCTGAAGCCAAGCCGGGCAAGGGATGATGGGGGTCGTTAGTGAAAATCTGTTCAGTTGTGTACTTGATGTGGGTGGGTGTCAGGGACAGTCAGCAGTCCATGGGGCTTTGGAGTGGTCTTGTGTGAATAAAAGGCTCAGGTACAGGGACTACAGGAAGTGATTTCACTTGGTGGATGGTTCAAACAGAACATGAAACCCTGGTTAAAAAATAAAAAATAAAAAAGGTACCCACTTTCCTCAGAAAGCTGTCCCAGCTCTCTTGCTTGGGGAGGCTGGAGTAAGAGGAGTGTTCTGTTCCACAGCAGCTGAGGCTCAGGCCTCAGGAAATCTCGGGGGTGCCCCATTGCCCAAGAGTAGGAACACTGGTTGAGCCTTTGCCCTAGTTGCCAGAGCCTCTGGCGATTTTTCCAGAGAAGCCCAAGACTAACACTGAGTAGCAAAGGGAAGGTTAGCTGAGGCAGGCCTTCATGTCTGATCACTCATTCATGGCCCAGAATTCCAACTCTCTCCCCCACCCACCACCGTGTGTATGTGTCTGTGTGTGTGTGTGTGTGTGTGTGTGTGTGTGTACAATGAGGACAACTGTTCTGCAATGGTTTTACTTTACTTTATTGTAAGGAGTCATTTTTCTGTTTGCTGCTATTTCCATCTTAAAACCCACCATTCTTGGTCCCACCCCAGTGTGAAAATTAGCCCACTCAGAACATGGATGGTAACTGTAGAGATCATGGAGTCAAATAGGGAGAAAGAGTTCATGAAGCAGTTCATGCCTGTCTTGTATGCAGGAACCCAGACTTAGGTACCACCTTTGTGTGCAACTACTCAAGGTTCATCACTACTCAGCAGGTGCTGCACCTGCGGAGCTCCCAAGCTAAACACCCAACCTTCTAACCCAAAGATACCACCACCTAGCTGAACTTGAGAATGGCCTGTAACTTTCTAGGTCCCAATTTGCTGTGTGAAAACTGAGGAGTTTAGAGGACCATCCTCACAGGGTACTGTCAGGACCAATGGGATGAGTCCTGGAAGTGTCTGCCACTGCCTTGCATTAGAAAGTGGATTCACCTTGTCAGCCAGACTAAACCACCCTGTCTCCAGCCGGGCCACAGAAGTATGAGGAGCAGCCTACTCACACTGGGCCTCACTCCTTGATATTGTGTTCCCAACTCATTTCCAAGTGGACTCAGTGAGGGCTGTGGGTTTCTCTAGTGTGACATTGAAGAAGTTGTCTGCCATAGGCCTCACTTAACTTGGGCAAAGCAATTTTGCGTCCATAAAGGATGTTCCAGATTCCATAGAGAGAAATTCCCATCCTAGTTATAGCCAGAGAAGGGCCGGGGGACTGGCAGCTCCCATGCCCAGTGAGATATGTGGTAAGCAACTGGTTGGGCTCATTCTTTGATGAGCATATATAAGAAGCACCTATTGTGTGAAGATGTTTCTCATCACATCACATCACATAATTTAGTGAAAAATGGGGGGAATTCGTGCCATCTTTCTTCAGAAAGCTGTCCCAGCTCTCTTGCTTGGGGAGGCCAAGCAAGATAAAATTGCCATATGATTTTATCAGAATCAGAAACCTCGGGTGTCATAAGTACATATTCTAATTATCACATCAACCTGTCCTCTAGGAGACATGGCTGCATCTTGTCCTACTCCAGTGAAGATGGTGGACCACTGGATCAACTAAAAATGGAGTTGACTTGGGGTCAAGATGGAGGGCTCCTATCTCCAGTGTGGGGATATATAAGGTTTTGTGGCTTGGGAAGACTGAGAAAACACTGGTTCTCACAATTTTTTTTAACATTTTTTATTATTGTTTTTTAGTTGTAAGTGGACACAATACCCTCATTTTATTTTTATGTGGTGCTGAGGGTTGAACCCAGTGCCTCACACATGCTAGGTGAGCACTCTACCTCTGAGCTACAACTCCAGCTCTGGTTCCCACACTTTTGAGTCCTGCTTGCAGTATAAGGCCTGGAGCCTCAATTGTAGAAGAAGGTAGGAGATGTAGGTGGAATCTTGGTCATTTGGGGAATAAGGAGACTTTGGCCTCAAAGCCAGCTCATGTGCAAATCCACTCCACCACACCCATCCCATTCTGAATGCACCACCCCCTGTCCTCTCCCCTAGGGCCACAGAAATTTCTAGAATAGTAGCACTCATCCAAGGCCTCACTTTTTGGAAATGAGAGCTAGAGTCTTAAAGAATAGTGTCAGTGGGGAGCAAGATACACAGAGAGATCACAGAGAATGAGGTAGCATGGCAGAAACCTGGGTATGAGGTGCAGTGGAGCCCTGACAATGATGGACAGGAGGACAGACCCTCCTGGAGATTGCATTCCAGTTTGGAAAGCATATGGCAAACCAAAACAAGAGTGTCAGGCCTCTCCCACGGTACGGGAGAGCTGGTCACACCATGGATCTAGAGTTTGGTTTTTTTTGGAAGGAGAGAGACCTGTCACTGCCTGTATAGCCACTGTGTCTTGGCTGGTGTGGACTGGCCTGTGGAGAGACAGGGGAGTTACAGAAGTCAAGGTCCATAGGGGTGCTATAGAAGGCTGTGGGAAGGAAAGGCCAGGCTTCTGCTGACTGCACACCTGCCTGCCCACAGTGCCATGCCTTTCATTCTGAGCACTGGGATAGAGAGATTTCCATCAGCCTCCAGGCCTTCTGTGCCTTCAGCTGCTGTTGCCTTTCATGCAGCTCAACATGGGTGGCTTGAACCTAGAGCACTGTGCCCACTACATGCAGGCCCAGCTTAAGGACATGAAGCGCACGCTATGGGGCAGAGCCTAAGGGCAAGGAGGCCTAGGGTGGGTACATAAGGGTAAATGAAGAAACAGTTATATTTTAGCCCACTGGATGGAATCTCTTAAGTCTGGTGTTGGACTGGGAACAATTATAAGGCTTTGACCACTCAGGCAATGGCCCCAGTCTGGGTAAAGGTCCTGAGTGGGCTCTGTGGCTAAGGTCTCCCTGGCAGATAGATAGAGGTATAGGCAAGGCAGTCTTGCTGGAATCTTTTCTCCTATAGCTACAGCCTCAGGTCCAGTGCAAACTCTAGAATCACCTGCAGAGAGAGAGCCTTCTCCAGGAGCTACACTGCTGCCCAGTCAAGTGGCAGCACTAACGTCAGATCCAGAGCTCAAGTCAGCTCCAGCATCTCTTTGGAAGCAAGAGGCGGTTCCAGTGTTAGATTTAGTGTCAGCTCCAGAGCTAAAGGTAGCTTCAGCTCTTGCTCCACTGCTGGATCCAAGTCTGTCCCCAACTCTAGATCTGGAATCCACCCTAGTGCCAGTTCTATCAGTAGAGGCTTGCCAGTCTTATCCTGTGGCCACAGAGAAAGTGCTGAGGGAGGAAAAGCCTCAGGTGTTAACATTCCCTCCAGACCTGGGGGCAGAGAGCTTTGTGCTGATGGATGAGGTGTATTGGCATGGCTGATCTGGCGGCTGAACTTTCTTTTGGTCTCTGCTGCCTAGATCTGCTGTTCCATGCTGATTGGCTGGGTCGGTGGGCAAAGTCAAAAAAAGTCCCCCCGTGGTCTGAAAGGGCGGGGAAACTGCCCAATGAGCATCACCGCAGAGGAGCCAATCAGTTGGCAGCTAGAAGTTTGCTGGGGCCTCTGTGAGCCAATCATCAGCTGGCAGCTGGGATTTTGCTGGGGCCCCTTTCGGCTGTGGCTCTCAACAGAGCTTCTGTATGGTCAGGAAGGATAGACAGAAAAAAGAGAGAGGTCAATGTGAAGAGCTTGACCTGAGATGAGGGAGAGCACCAGCATGTCCACCCCACATCTGGGGGAGTCTGTGGTTTAGATCCTGTGCATAATCTTCCTTCAGGGAAGAATCACTGAGGAAGTCTTTGGTGGAACTGTAGCTGGATCGGAGGCTCTCAAGTCTGTGGCGCAGGCCTGCCCTCGCAGAGACTCTCAGGGGTTGGGGGTGTCTTGTGCTAGAATCCTTGAGTGTCACCTACCAATCCTCTCCACCTCTCTCTGCAGAAGTAATGTCCCTGACCATGCAATCATCTATTTCTCCATGCATCCTCAAATGAAGTATCATTTACTCGTGAGAAAACATCCCACCATGAAGAGGACCCAGGTCAAGGGAAAGGAGGTAAGCACCCACCTTATTCATGCTGACTCCTGGTGCCATTCCACATCCACACAAGGTGATAAGAAGCCTCATATGGACATATGTTCTAGAATGCCCATAGAGCAAACTGGCAAGTTGGGGTGGCCTTCAGTTTCTGGGCTTTGCTGATGTCCATCCCCCACAGTTCTCAGAATCAACAGCTCACAGTTTTCAGTATTCATTGTGATTCTTATTCTGTGATTCCAGGGAAATTCAGCACATTTGCTATTCACAGTTTAGAGCAGAAGCCCACCACAGACACAGTGGTCAGCCTAGGCCCTTCTACTTTTCCACTCCTCAGGGGATTCCCACAACCACAGTGGTGTCACAGGGCTGTGTGTCCTTCTGATGAACAATCAGTGGCCATGCTGGAACTGACCTCAACCCCAGATCAAGCTGGGCCCAAGAGTCACTAGTCTTGGGTGCCTTGTGAGAAACATAAAATATCTCCCCCTGCCTCCTGCCACCACATGATATGGCTACTGCCATGGTCTGGGGACATTTCTATCAAAGTTATAAATACATCACAATTCCTTTGGGTCAGATCTATGGGCTCTCCCCGTTAGATGTCTAGCTGACTTAGATGCCCTGGCCAGAGCAGGACTTCTGGATAGAGCTCTGGACACAATTCCGTACTGAAACATCGACCAGGCACCTTATGTCATTGTCTGGTAAACATTTCAATGATCTGAACTAGTTCATGTTTAAAACTTACTAAGAATAAAAATGCTTCATAATTCCCAATTAATAAAAACAAAATAGTTATCAATTGCCATATTAAAAATGATTCAAACTTCAAGGCCAACCTCATAAACTTAGCAAGTCCCCATGCAACATAGTGTCACCCTAAAAAAATAAAAAATAAAAGGGGCTAGAGATGGGCTCAGTGGTAAAGCACCCCTGTGTTCCATCTTTGTATGAAAATTAAAAAAGAAAAATGAGTTGTTTCTGGAAGGTTGACCATTTGTGAGATAAGTGTTCTTTTTTCCTAACTCATGATATGTTACTGGTTATTGTCATTAATCCATTTCAATATCCTTTCTACCCTCTTTTGTATCAAATCTTCACTTTTCTCTTGACTCTGATTATAGAATATAGAGTATGAAATTCAGAATCCAGCAGAACTTATTGGAAAGAAATCAGATGACAAAGTTCCAGATAAAGGTATCCATTATACCACATTTGATGTTAAAAAGCAGAATCCATACCAAAATATTCATCATGTTTTGCTGAAATAATGATGTAATTTATGCCTCTATCATGGGAAAATGTTTTCATATTTTCTTTTGGTCAAAAGATTTTTTTTAAAAAAATTGCTGAATATTTCAGAGGATTTGGAGAGTTTCCTGTGGGTCAGAAAGATAACATCTATGATGAACAAGTCAGTGAAAGGGACTACTTAAAAAACAATAAATGTAACAAAAGTGTTTCATTAGCCACTACAGGAAAGGGAAGTTTGTGGTCTAAAACCAACCACCTATCCCCAGTTTCCCTCCAGAGTTCTGGCTGATAAGGTAAAAATACACAAAATTTAGTCAGAGGTGGTAAAGACACTTCACAGAAGGTTTTATATATCAGAAGGATTCATTCATTCAAAAATACTTATTGAGGAGTCATTGTGTACTTGGCAAAGTTCAAGGTACAGTTTAAAGCAATGAACAAAATCAAATCCTTTCCTTGTGAAACTTACATTGTAGTGATGAGAAAAAAATGAACATGAATAATATATGTTAGCTGGATGTTTTCATATGACACAGGGAAATGTACTAGGGATTGCAATAACAGAAATGAAGGAATCACCTTTACTCTTCCTCAAAATTACACCTTCAGACTTCCTAGGCTTTCTTGGTCAGATGATATGCAACAGGGAACCAGAAAAAGACAACAGAGGCCTCAGACCACTTATTTTTCACACAGTGGTCTCAATGCCCAATACCCTTGGCCAGCCAGGCAGTAGCCTCTCCCTGAGTCATAATCCAGTCTCCCATTGATTTTGGTTTGAATGAATGGACTCACAAGGCCACCTGCCTCCTGGCTATTGGTGAACACAATGAAAAGAATAGGCGAACTCTGGACAGGACAGAGGGGTGAGAGGGGAAGGGAGGGGACGGGTGATGTGGAATGATGGAGACAGCAATGATGGTGGAATGTGATGGACATCATTATCCAAAGGACATGTACAAAGACACGAATTGGTGTGAACATACTTTATATACAGAGATATGAAAAATTGTGCTCTATGTGTGTAATAAGAATTGTAATGCATTCCACTCTCGTTGTTTAAAAAATAAAATCAATTAAATGTTTAAAAAATAAAAATAATAATAAAAACAAAAAAGAAGTACATGTCATAATAATTGAAACTTAAATCTCATGAAAGAGAAATAAAAACTCATTCTCAGGGCTCATCTGATCTGGAGAAGAGGAAAACTGCAATTTCAGGCTGTGTTTGCTGGCATGGGGGGAAGGGAAATTATGAACTCCCTCTAACCTTCCATGTGGAGGAAAATCTCCTCTAACTGTCCTCTACCACCTAAGGGGAAGGGTGGAGGAGAAAGTGAATTTCACTGAAGATGATCAGACTCCAGCACACATGGTCACCAAAATACTAAGTTATAAACCCAGGACCACAGAAAATTCCCTTTCTTCGACATCATACCCACACAGAGGCTTCAAAGTGAAACTGTGTCTGCCAGTTATTACATGTCATTCTGCCACATTCTAGTTCATCCAGGGACAGCCACAAATTGCTAATTGAGAACACACTTTGTTCCTGCAAGTGGAAGCTGCTTGCAGGACCTGCTCCACTTCTGAACTTCTAAGCTCTCCTGAGCAAGCACATTCAGAACCCACTTCTGGCCCAATAGGAAAAGTGTACCTGCAAGAGAGCCCCTATAGCTCCAATCACCAACTTTAAAGAGGAAAGCTGCCCTTTGAAGAAAATCCATTTGCCAATGTTTCACTGAAATGAATGGTTCCCACTCATTCAGAAAACTTAACTGGAAACACAGGTGCCTTCATGCAGGGAACCTGCATTTCCAATGTAACAGAGGCTAAAGAGAAACAGAGAGTGCTGGTTCTGAGAAGCGGTACTGCTTCATGAAGCTTCAACCAGAAACAAAGACCCTTCCTTCAATTGGAAGCTGCCTGCACAAAATGCTTCCATTCTGCACACTTCCAAGCTTTTCTCAGCCAGCAACTTCAGACAACACTTTACACCCAAAGTACAAACTGTGCTACCCAGAGAGCCCTTGGACCTAACATCACCAATATTCACGTGGAAAGTTGGACGGCTGACAAGATCAGCTGCCCAGTTTCATTGAAATCCTCTTCTCAAATTTTTCTGAAAACTCATTGGAAATGAAGGTGCCCACGAGCAACAAACTCTGCTTTATATAAGACACAGAAACTTCTAAGTAAAGACAGTGACTGCTGGCTCTCAGAAGGGGTTCCAATTCTGATTAGTTCAGCCAGGACCAAATCTCAATGTGCTCTCTAGGAACACTTTTACATCCTGCAATTGAAGCTGTTTGCACACCCTGCTTCTCTTCTGCACTTCACACTCTTCTCATTGAGCACATTCAGAGAACAGTTCAGGCTCAATATCCAAAGTGTGCTAGCAGGAAAGCCCTTGTACCTCGGAGCACTTGCTCAGATAGGAAGTGATGGGACTGCTGGGTGGGTCAATTCCTTAAAGATTCTTTGGAATCCATTCCTCAAACAGATTCTGAAAACTATCTTGAAATTGCATGAGCCTTTCTGCAATGACCTATGCTTTACTGAGTGTGTAGATGGTTCCAAGTGAAACTGTGCCATCAGCTCTGACAAGAGGTTCTGCTTCTTGCAAGTTCAACCAGGGAAACCCCCCATGTGTTCACTGAGAACAAAGCTACTTTGATGCTTCTTGCACAAACTGTTTCTGTTTTCCCGCTACAAATGGATCTCAGGATGCACATTCAGAACACATTCCCTGAAAGACATTACAAAGTATCATTGCAAAAGTCCACCCTTGTCTAGCATCACCAACATTGATTAGGAAGGTGGTCTTGCTGAGAAGATGAATTGCACAAAGTATCCTTGTATTCCCTTACTCAATCTTTGCTGACAATTCCTTGAAACTGCAGGTGCCTGACAGCAAAAAATTTAACAATGGCACAGTTTCAAATTGAAACAGTGCCCAGAGCTCCCAGAAGCATTTTGATTTAATGCTAGTTCAGCCAGGTACAAAGCTTAATGTGCACACTGAGAAGAAAGTTATTTCCTAATATTAAAACTGCTTGCAAAATTATTCAGTGCTGCACTGCCAAAATATTTTCAGGAATTACATTCAGAGCACAGTTTCAGCCCATATACAAAGGATGCTAGCAAGAGAGCCCTATACCTAGGGTTTAACAACTTTGAGAAAAAAAATGTGAGCCTTCTGGAAAGATCAGTTCCCCAAGGTTGACTGAAATCCATTGCTCAATCTTTTGTCACAAAATTCACTTGAAATGCAATTGCCTGCCTGCATTGAACTCGCATTGACCAATTGTACCGATGCTTCAAAGGGAAACTGCCACCTCTGAGAAGCAGTTGTTCTTCATGTTAATTTAAGCAGCCACAAACCCCAATGTACTCACTGAGAACAAGGTAAGTTCCTGAATGTTGAAGCTGCTGAGAGACTACTTCACTTATGCACCCCCAAAATATTCTCAGCAAGCTCATTCAGAGCCGAGGTCAGGCCCAAAATACAATGTTGGCTTACAAGAGATTCCTTGCACCTAGGATCACCAATTTTGAGAAGGCAAGATCAATTCAACCAAATTTCTTGGAAACCCATTCATCAGACCTTTCTGAAAACTCACTTGAAATGCAGGTTTCTGCATGCAAGGAACTCTAGATGACTGATGGCAAAGACATTTCCAAATGCAAACATGCCTATCAGATCTGAGAAGCAGTTCTCATTTTCAGTGTTTCAGCCAGGGAAAAATCCCCATGTGCTCACTGGGAACAAGTTAGTTTGTGCTACTTAAAGCTGCTTCCACAAACAGCTTCACTTCTGCACTTCTAAGCTGTTCTCATCAAGCACATTCAGAGCACAGTTCAGGCATGAAACACAAAGTGTGCCAGAAAGAGATCTCTTGTATCTATCATCACCAACTTGCAGGAGGAAAGAGGACCAGCCGAGAAGATCAGTTCTCCAAAGTGTTATTGACATCCATTTGTCAAACTAGTTGACAACATACATTTGAAGTGCAGGTACCCACATGAATTAACTGGTTTTTGTTTGTTTTTTTGGCACAGATGCTTCAATGTGAAAGTGTGCTTGTCACCTCTAAGAAGCGGTTCTGCTTCATTCTAGTCAACCAGAAAAAGCACCATGTGCTCACTTACAACTAAGTTAGTCCTGCAAGTTGAACTGCTTTGCAGAAGTGGTTTCAATTCTCCATTACCTAGCTGTTTTCAGTAAGCACATTCCATCCCAATGTGTGCTACCAAGAGAGCCCTTGTACCTTACATCACCAAATATAGGGAGGCAAGGGGAATGCTCAGAAGATCTATTCTCTAAAGTTCCATTGAAATCCGTAAGTCATACTTTTTCAGAAAACTCATTGAAATGCTGGCCCCACAGGCAACAAACTGTGGTTTACAGATGGCACAGATGCTTCAATGTGAAACCGTGAATGCCAATCATTACAAGTGTTTCTGACACACTCTAATTCAACCAGGGACAGTCCCAGAGTACTCACTGAGAACACGCTTTGTTCCTGCAAGTGGAAGCAGCTTTCACAAACTATTTCAGTTCTGAAATGTCAAACCCTTCTCAGCAAACACATTCAGAGCACAGTTTTGGCCCAATAGAAAAAGTGTCCTAGCAAGAGGGCCCCACACCTATGATCACCTTCATAAGGTATCTTCCCAGCTTCTGAGTGGAAGTGTACTTCTCATTGGCCCTTATGCTGTGGTGGAGATTTCTAGCTCAGTTTGATGCAGGATTTTTTGCAAGCCCTATGCAGCCCTCACACATGCTCAAATGTTACAGGATCCTGCAGACCAGTCCAGGCAGCAGTAGGCATCCATTCATTTTCTATGGGCCTACAGATTCCTAGATGTATGTATATATATATATATATATATATATATATATATATATATATATATATATATATATATATATATATAAAATACATAACATATACACTATATATGTTATATATCATTAAAATCTGAACAATTAAAATTGGAAATATTCCAAAATCAAAACAGTGGAACCCCATTGTGATGCTACAAGTAGAAAATTCCACACCGGACCTCTGGGGATGGTTCACAGTCAAAATCAGCTTCACTAAAAATATTGCATGAAATTACCTTCAGATAATGTATAAAGTTGCATGTGAAGCACACAGGCATGTCTCTTTAGACTTAGGTTTCATCCACAAGATACCTTATGAAATTGAAAATACTCCAAAATTGGAGAAATCTGAAAGACTTCTCCAAAGTATTTCAGCATAGACCAACTCAAACTCTCTATCTATCCTTCAACAAGTGTGTGTGTGCACTTTGGAGAAGTCTTTCAGATTTGTTTGTGTGTCTTTCTTTGTGTTTGTGTCATGATGCCTGATATTTCATTGCTCCCATTGGAAAATTAACTCATTTAATACCATCTGTCAAACTCCTAAAAACATAATTTCTTTGTGATCAAATGAAACATTTCTTCCTTTGGGCTTATATGTTTCTTCTAGGAATCAACTACTACAATTAATACACTCAAATCATCAAAGTAGATCAGATAACAAAAAAATTATATTTTAAAAAGTGCTTAGTTTAAATAACAAATATATGATATAGTAATGAATATGTTACTAAAGGGAATATATAACAAATATCTAATGCCACACTATAGATTGGCAACTTCAAAATTTTGAAGCAAATATTAATAAATGTAAATGATCATAGGATGCTTCAGCACTGCCCAACCAAACAGCAGAAGAATGTTCTTAGAAGGATCCTATGGAGAGCTTGAGCCTCTTTTGCATCATAAGGGGTAGGTTTGGGCTGGATCCACTCATCCTTCTTCTTAGAGATGGTCCTCTTCCTCAGCACAAAGTCGTATTCAATGTGAGGGTTCATAGCATAAAAAACATTGCAATGGTGAGGAATGTTCAGCTCTGGGAGGAGAGGAGTATATGGGAAGAAGTTGGTATGCAAGAGGTACAACATGGGACACCCCCAAATATGAGAAGCTCGGCCAGAAACGACCTGAGCCACAGACCTGGGAGCTCTCCAATTCAGCACCAAACCAACAAAGACAGTCTCCACAGTCCTTCCTGAGGAAAAACTAGGCAGAGCACTTCAACAGACCTAATGTCTATTCCTTCTAAAAGCTTTGGACTCCAGAACACCCCAGGTCCTCTTGCATCTTCCAAAGCACACCCCTAGGGTTTGCATCTGAAATCTCCCACAAAAGGCTCCTGTGCTGAAGATTCAGACCCCACATGAGCCATCTTCATAGGTGGGTTTGGAGGGAAGCATTGGATGGTGAGTGCTCTGATGTCATCATGAAATTCTCATTCAAGATGAACACACTACTGGGAGGTGGGAGGGACTGGAAGAAAGGTTGGGTATGGTTGGAAGACCTGAACAGGGTTGGGCCCTGGGCAATAGTACCTTGTCCCTGTTGGCTCCACTGAATCCTCATCCTCCAAGTAGAGGTCCTCCTCTCCTCTCTGTCTTTCTCTCTCTCCCTGTCTGCCAGCCTCATTCTCTCTCTCCCAGTCTATGCCTGTTTGGCAAGGGCTGAGGAGCTCTCCACTGCCACACACTAGAGCTTTATGGACAGCCTCAGTGCACAACCAAAGAGAAAGCTGTGAAACCCGGAGAAAAGGCCTAGGATTCCTCCTCTGAGTTATTTTCCTCAAGTATGGCCACCGTGAGGACAGGCTGACCAGAACAGATACCACATTAGAGCCATGCTTCTGCATTGGTGGAGCCCGCCTCCATGTGGACCAGGCTTCCGAGAATGGAGGCCACTCTCCAAATGCTGCCCTACTGAGAACAATGGTTCCAAAGACCAGCAAAGGGACTGCTTCCCTCCAACATGGTGTATGGTCCAGTGGTGCCATGACCCCGAGTGGGGGAATACAACAGCCCGCTTCTCCTTCCTCTGCACACCTGTTTCCTTTCAGCCTCTTCTAACCTAGAACCTGTTCTCTATCCCTTCTGGGTTGGATGTGTGGATCTCTGCTATGAATTTCGTAGGCTACCAAGGTCCCAAACTGACTTCCTCTTCCATAGACTCTACTGACCTAACAGTAGGTTAAGATGGGAGAAAACTGATCCTAGAACTCATAGGGATGGTGGCCTTCAGTGTACATAGGCTGGGATCATGGCTGCTGTGGATGTTGGGCTCACAAAAACCAACCAACCAACCAAAAAGCGCTGGCATTATTAACAGATGAGCTTTGTGGCCGATGTGCTCAGGAAGCCCTCATCTGACTTCAGTTAGGGGTCATAACCTGGCTATTGTGATCACTTCTGGGCAGGTGGACTCAGGTACAGACAACCAGGGAATTTGTCCAAACACAGATGATTCAGGCTGTCTCCCAGCCTGTTCTCTCTTCCCAATTTCATCCTGTTACTGCTTGCTAGAATCCTGGCCATGCTCTGCCCAGGCAGTCATTTTCTGGTCACACAGAAGGCTTTCAATATTGCTGATTCAGTCCACAAAAGTGCCAGTTCCATCTTTAGCCCATGCATTCCCATGTTCCTCTAAACCACTCCTATCAGAGAGCCGTGGGGCCCTACATTCTCTGGAAAGAGGCTTTCCTCCTTGCTACTCCTGATGTCAGCATTGGATGCCTGTTCATGACCAGGGGAGGACACCTGGTAGGGAGTCACATTAGAGTCACACCTAGAGACTTTACACCAGCTCGAATTCAGTATTCTTTGTACACGAGAGCCCACACACACTTTTGAGTGTACAAGAGTCAGAGACTACTCTTTGGTGCTATGAGTTGACATGAGTCCACTTCCTGACCATCTGACTGTCCCACTTACTCCAATGGTTAGAGATGATTTGGCCCAGCTCATAATCCTCCGGCTTCTCCTGAGTAAGCAAGTGTAGCTCGAGGGCCCTGCGGATGACGACAGGAGCCCTATCGTGGCAGGTCGCCTGGAGCAGCATGGGAGACAGGCCTTCAGGAAATGGGCCTTGAAGTGACTACTCAAGGACAGTGGACATGGGCATTCTGGTGGTACCTCCACTCTAAATACAAGGGCACCATCCATGACCCTACCACCTGAGGCTGGCCTCCTCCTCATCGCCTGCGCTCTTCCCATAGGCTACTAGCCCAATCCTTGTACATAGGACTTCCTGGACCTGCCATTGCTCTTTGTGGAGCCGCACTCCACTCGAAGTGAAAGGACCCCACTCCCTGTATACAGATGCAATCTCATCTCACAAGTTGGGAGGAATGGGACAGTGGCCTCCAAGATCCCAGGTCTGCCTGAGGATGCAGGTGGCATTTGGGGTGGCCCAGACACAAAACCTAGAGGGCTTTGGTCTGGATTGCCAGGGCTAAAACAGACCCAGGAACATGACCACACACAGGAGTGCTGAAAGACAGCCATGAGAGCTCCTGGCCTCCAGAGGCTCAGTGCTGGCTGGGGTGTAGGAGGACACCTGATCCGGCAAGGGTGGTTATTGGAAAGGGCTCCTGTCCTGCAGGTTACCTGGACATTTCATGTGTTTACTCCACATCCTTATCGATTCTGCAGAGAGACCCTCTCAGCTCCTTGTTGAAAAAACATGCAGAACCTCATACTGCTGTCCTCCTCCATGGACGCCAGCATCCCATACAGGGGAATCTGAACCCTAAGTCCTATCCTATTTTAATCGGCCACCAATACCTGCCCCTGTCCTTCTGGACTGCACGCTGCCACCCGACACACAGACTCCCTCAGTCCTGGTGGTGGACATGCTGCTGCTCTCCCTCATCTCAGGTCAAGTCCTTCACACTGACCTCTGCCTCCTTTATTCCTATCTATCCTCCTGACCAACCAGAAGGTCCAATTCAAGAGGGCTCATGAGTAGTTCATGGTATTGGATTAGTATTTGTTTCCTGCCCAGGGGTAAGCACCAGGGGACACCCCTGCTCCCAGGCTTACCAGGACAGTCTTGGACATCTTTGGGCTTTGTGTCTCTAAGTGGACGCGAATTAAGCAGGTATCTCCCACCTGCTTGTGGGAAAGCCGCCTGGAGGACTTGCAGGTTGATTCTGAGAATGTGGGGGAAGCAACATCAGCAAACCCAGAAACAGAAAGCTAGCCCAGCCTGTCAGTTGGCTCTATGGGCTTCTAGCACATATGTCCAGGTGATGAGGCTTCTT
This sequence comes from Callospermophilus lateralis, assembly GCF_048772815.1. Taxonomy (NCBI): domain Eukaryota; kingdom Metazoa; phylum Chordata; class Mammalia; order Rodentia; family Sciuridae; genus Callospermophilus; species Callospermophilus lateralis. Next base: position 93,527,477 of record NC_135318.1, read on the forward strand.
ATTTCCCTAGGTGGATGTGGAATGGCAGCACAAGTACAGCTTGAATAAGGTAGGTGTTTTCCTCCTTTCCCTTGCTTGTTTCCTCTTGATGGTGGGATGTTTTCTCGGGATGAAATGATACTTTATTCTGGGATTCATGGACAGATACATGATTGCATGGTCAGGGACCTTTAGTTCTGCAGAGAGAGGTGGAGGCGATTGGTATGTGACACTCATGGATTATACCACAGACACCCCCAACCCCTGAGAGTCTCTGCCAGGACAGGCCAGCACCAGATTTGAGAGCCCTCCAATCCAGCTACAGTGCCACCAAAGACTCCCTCAATGATTCTTCCATGAACGAAGATGATGCACAGGATCTAAACCAAAAGAGCACCTGACAATGGAAACAGCACCTGGGGCCCCAGAACTTCTCAGTGCAGGTTGGACCTGCCAAAGAGACACTGCTAGGCTTTGCATCAGGATTGGCCCCAAAGGCTCCTGTGCTTAGGCCTTTCTCCCCAGGGCAGCCATGCTCACACATGGGCATTCAGGGAAGTGTTGGATGGTAGGTGAATTCATCCCCTTGCCCTGGATGAATCCACTCATGGATGAATACGCAGAGGGAAGGTGTATCCATCAGAGGTAGTTGGGCATGAATATGGAGGACTTCAGCAGGGTGGTGCCCTGAGAACTCTATAGGTTCGCTCTCCTCCCCCTTGTTTCTCATCATGAGCTGTCTGCTTGGTACTTTTATTCTGGTTCTTGTTCTACTTCTGGATCTTCTTTCTGTCCTGCATCATCTTTTAGTTCTTTCTGGGTCTTTTTCTTGTTCTTACATGATTTCTTCTTGTTCTTCTTCTGTGTATCTCCCTCCACCTTTCCTTCTGTTTTGCCTTCTTCTTTTTCTTCTTCTTCCTCCTGCTCTTCATCTTTGATCCTCTCCCCACTCAGGAGTGTCCTCTTTCTCCTCCTCCTCCTTCTCCTTCTTTCTCTGGCAATGGTGGGGCGTCCTCTGAGGAGTTCAAATCTATCACACTCTTCTGCCCAGATGCAGCCTCTCTTCAGAACCCCAAGATGAAATCAGTTCTCAATCAATGGCCGGGAGTGAAACCAAGACCAAAGACAAGTGACTTCCTTTCTTTGTCATTGTCACAGTCAGGAAAGACTGAATAGCAGACACCGCATTCTGGATAGGCTTCTACCCATGGTAGTCAGCACCTCATCGGGACCAGGATTGCTAAAATAGATTCCACCTCCATAAAGCTTCCCCAATGAAAACAAGGTTTCCAAGATCTAGGAAAGGGCCAGCATCACTGCCACCCTCCTGCCATAAGGCATAGATGCCATCACACCTAGTGGGTTCCAGGCCCCCTGCTAGTCCTCCCTTTTGATGTTTGTTACACACAAACCTCCCCTGGTCTGGAGCCTGCTCTCAACTGATGCTTGGGTTGAAAGTGTCTGTTTCTGAAATCACCTTCATAGACTCTCAGTTTTGTAATTCCTTATTGACTGGCTTATTATTTTTTTTTATTTTTTAATTTTTTTACCAGAGATTGAACCCAGAGTCCCTGCACTAGGACACATTTCTAGGCCTTTTTACTTTGATTCAGGCTCCCCTGAACCAGGCCCTGGCCTCTGGAAGCTCAGTGTGGGCCTGGTTGTAATGAGGTACTTGACTCAGCACTGGCAGGCACTAAGTTTCCGAGGCTCTTTTGAACTTCTGATCCTCCTGCACAGCCTCCCAAGCACTGAGATTCCTAGCCACTGTTACCTTGCCCAGCTCCTTGGGCTATCTGTGCCTCAGTCTTCCTCATGTGTAAAACAGAGCTAAGCGAACCGACTTGGTGTGTGAAAATGGGAAAACTGACCATAAATGCCCTAAAGATAGGGTTCTATTGTGGACAGGCTGGGATGGTGGAGGCTAGGAGTGTCTGGCTCACAAGAAAGGAAAGAGCACTGGCAGTGTGGACAGCTCAGCATTGTGGCCTATGATCTTCAGATGCCTTTCTTTGATGCTGGCAGAAATAATAACCTGGCCATTCTGATATCTTTGGGAGATGGACACCCAGGCACAGAGGACTTGGAATTGCTCCAAAAACAACCCAAACATGCTATCCCCTGGCCTTGACTTCCTCTTCACTGAGTCCTCTTCCCAGTTGCTGCAATCCTGACATTCCTGTGACTAGGCGGGACTTCTATGTCCTGGCCATGGATTTTAACATGTGCTGCGTCAGTCCACATCAGTGCTGATCCCATCTGAAGGCATCCTTATCAGTGAGCTATAAACCAACTGCTGATTGACTGAGCCCTTCTTCTTTGCCCCTCATGGATATTAGCTTTGCAATGCCTGCACAGGCTAGGGCAGGACACATTTAGGGAGGTCTAGCGGCCCCCTGGGGCCTCTTTGAGAACCTGCAGATTTAACTCGAGCATCACTGCAGATGGTTTCCTGCACCAGGCCCACCACACTGGCTGTTTTGGGGGCCAAGGCCCACTTTTTCTTAGCTGTGAGTTATCTTGAGCCCACTGTGCATCATTTCTCCCAATTATTTGATTGTCACACTTATTCTCATGCTGAGAGACCATTTTGAGCAGCTCAAAGTCTTCTGGATTCTTGTTCTTGAGAAAATAGTGGTCAAGGCCCTGTGGATGATGCCCGTAATCTTCTCCTGGCAGGTCACCTGGATCAGGATGAGAGAAATTTCATCAGAGAACTGATTTTGGAGGAGCTACACAAAGGACAGCAGTCAAGGACATTCAGGAGAAACCTCAGCTATATATACAAGGGCACAATCTTGTTATCCTGCTACCTGAGTGTGGCCTCCATATACCCCCTGGGTTTTTGCAATGTGCTACTAGAACAATCCTGGTACAAATGTCTGCCTGTACCTGCCATCCCCCCTCCCCCTGGGGAGCCACATTCCACTCAGGTCAAAGGACCAAACTGCCTGTGCACAGACACACTCTCAACTCACTGAGATGAGAGCAATGGGCCAGGGACCTGCGTGCCAAGTGTGCTCTGGGATGCAGGCTGCCTTTGTGGGTGGAAGAGGCAGATACACTAAAAATTTTGGTCCTGACTGCCACTACACAAAACAGACTCAGATACAAGAGTGTGCACTTGAGTGCTTCATGATAGCCTCGAGAGGCCCTGGCCTCTGGAAGCTCGGTGCGGGTCTGGTTGTAATGATGTACTTGACTCAGCACTGGCAGGCACTGGACATGTCTCCTCTGCAGCTGGACACCTGCAGCATTAGCCTGTCTACTGCACATTCATAGAAATTCTGCCAAGAACCCCCTTAGCTCCCTATTCACATACATGCAAAGGCTGACATTCCGAAGCTTTGGCATGACCCCCCAGGTGATCCCGACCCCAAATTCCCACACCTAGTCATGCTAAGGAGGTTCCCTTCCCTGCCACCAGCAACACATCCCCTCCTACCCATGTGACAAGTCACTGCCACCTCCTCTGCTCCAACCTCACTCACTGAGAATACCAAGTTCTAGGCACTGCAGCCTGCACCCTGGACATTTCTCTGACCTCATCTGCCCACAGCACTTCCGTCTGCACTTTTGGCCTGCAAAACCCACAATACACAGGCCCACTCACCGCTGGAGCTGGGCATGCTGAAGCTCTCCCTCCTCAGGTCAAGCCCTTAAGATGGACCTCTCTCTTCTTTATTTCCCACCACAGCCCCGGGGTTGGCTGTGTCTCCTGCCTTCCACTGTGTGGACACCCAGAAGGCAGCCCTGCTGTCGGGCTTACCAGGATGCGCTTTGTCTCCCTCTTGCTCTGTCCCTCTAGGAGGACGTGAACAAAGCGGCTATCTTCCACCTGCTTACTGGAGTGAAGCAGTGAGGAGCTGCTACTGGTGATTTTTCTCTTGCAGCACTCATTGCTTTGGGTGGCCTGGGGCAATGGTCTGGCTGCTGCAGAAGAGGTGCTGCTCAAGGCTGGTGGGATCCTGGATGTATTCTTAGGAGATTCCAAGAACTGCAGGGTATGACAACATCAGCAAAGCCCAGCAACTAAACCCCACCCCAGCCTGTCAGTTGGCTCTGTGGGTGTTCTACAACATCCATCCAGAAGCTGAGGTGCTTGTCACCTTGGAGGAGGTGGAGTGGCACTAGGAAGAAGGTGGCTGTTTACCTCCTTTTGCTTAACCTTGAACCACTTGCTGGCGGGTCTTTCCCTGAGGATAAAATGGTAGTTCACTCTGCCATTCATAGCATAATACACATTTCCATCAACAGTGATCCTCAGCTCTGGAGAGGGAGGGGCACAGGTGTGGTAAATGATACTCAAAGAGTACACAACAGAAAATCCCCCCCATAACTGAGAGTTTCTGCCAGGTCAGACCTGAGAAACAGAACTGAGAGCCCTCTAACCTCGCTACTGTTCCACCCAAGACTACCTCAGTGATTCATTCCTCCCTGAGGACCCACTATGCACAGGATCTAACCTTTCAGGAAAAAAGCCCTTTGCACCTCAGAACCTCTCAGTTCAGGTTGAAACTTCCAAAGAGACAGTGCTAGAGTTTGCATCTAGATTCAAAGACTTATGTGGTAAAGATTTTCTCCCTGGTGCAGCAATGATCACATGTGAGTTTGTGGGGAAGACTTGACGGTGGGTGCTTTGACCTTGCCAGTGGATTAATCCATCCATAGATGAATACACTAATGGGAGGGGGTATAAATTGGAGGTCTGTTGGAATGGAGGATGTCCACAGGAGCTGTCCCTCAAACATAATATGTTTTTTGAGTTCCTTACTTCTCCATTTCTTTTCATCATTATAATTCTGATCACATTTTAATCTATTTATCATTATACTTCTTGTTCTTCTTGTATTTCTCCTTCTTGTTCTGTTTCTTCTTCTTCATCTTCTCTGAATATTCTTTTTCTAGTCTTCTTCATGTTCTTATTCATTGTCTCCTCCTTCAACTCATTTTCCTCTTCTTTTTCTCCTCCTTCTTTTTATTTCTCTTCCACTCCAGTTCACCAAGCGGTGAAGAGTTCTATTCTACCACACACTTCTGCCTAGATATGTCCTCTGGTCCTAAATGGAGTCAGTTTGCAATGAACAGAAAGATTGGAAACCAGGTGTCTAAAAGACATGATTCTTCATTGAACTGCTCTTAACATGTACTTGTCACAGTCATGAAAGGATGACTAAATAGATACGCTGTGGTTGCCTATCCTTTGATAGAAGACATAGATTCCTATCTTCTTTTCCCCTCATGGATATTAGCTCTGCAATGCATGATCAGGTCCATGGGAGGACACATGTTAGAGAGGTCCAGCGGCCACGGGGGCAAAGTTAAGTACCTGTAGATTTATGCCCCCATCATTGCAGTTTGTTTTGTGCACCACTCCCACCACACTCTGCCTATTTTTCAGGCTAACGCACACTGTGTTTGGGCTGCAAGTTATTCTGAGCCCACTGTGACTCATTGCTCCACACCATCTGATTGTTCCACTTTTACTCTAATAGTCTGAGACAATATGCAGAAGCTCAAAGTTTTCTGGATCCTCCTGCTGGAGCAAGTGTTCATCTAAGGCCCTGCACACTCGTCAACAATACCAAGGTCCATAGAGTGCAGCCTGCAGCCTACATATTTCTCTGAGTCCTCTCAACCCAGCACTTTTATCTGCACTCTGGCCTGCACACCCCAAAACACACAGGCCCACTCACTCATGGAACTGGGTATCCTGGTACTCTCCCATCCCTCAAGTCAAGCTCTTAGCACTGACCTCTCTCTCTCTCCTTTATTCCCTGCTCTCCTTCCTGACCTTCCAGAAGCTCTAATTCAAGAAGACAGGCCTAGTCCAAGGTGTTTGCTGTGGACTCGGTCTTCCCCAGTGTGGGCTCCCAGGAGACTCCCCTGCTAGAAGACTCACCAGGATGCTCTTCTACTGTGTTGTCCTTTCGTTTTCCAGGTAGATGTGAATGAGGCAGCTGCCTCCCACCCGCTTGTTGTACTGGGGCCGTGAGGAGTACCTAGTGGAGACCCCTGATCTCCTGGACTCCAGCTCTGGATGACATGCTGTTGCTGCCCCTTCCCAGGGCACCAGAGCCATTCCTGGAGAAGGCTCTAGCTCTGGGGTTGGCTTAGGAGCCTTCATTGGAACTGAGCTTGTAGCTAGAGGAGAAAGATGCCAACATGACTGCCTTGCCCTGACCTTGGCACAGACAGACAATACCCCTACTGCCAGGAAGACCTCAGCTCTGAGCCCACAGGGGCCTCTTTGCAGACAGGGGCCATTGCCTGAGTGGATAAAGGCTTATCCTTGTTCCCAGCCCAACACCAGCCATACACATCCCACCCAGTGGGGAAAAAACCTGGACCTTTCTTCATCTACCCTTATGTACCTCTCCCAGCCCCGCCCAGACCTCCTGGCCCTCAGGCTCTGCCTCAGTTGACTTGCCATCTTCAATCTGGGCCAGCGGGTGGTGTGCTTGGTGCTCCAGGTTCAAGCCACCCAGGAGGAGCCGCATGTATGGCAGCAGCAGCTGGAGAATCAGAGATCCTGGAGGCTGATGGGAAGCCTCAGTGTACAAGTCCATCCAGATACCTGCGAAGGAAGGTGTGGCACTGTGGGGAGGCAGGTGTGCAGAAGCCTGGTCTCTCCTTCCCTGCAGCCTCCAGTAACAAAACTGTAAACCTGGACTTCTGAACTTTCCCTGTCTCTGCATAGACCAGTCCACCCAGATAAGACATAGTGGCTGTACAGGCAGCGACAGGTCAGGTCTCTAGGCAAAGAAACTACATTGAAAGGAACATTAGATCCATGGTATGACCAGCTCTGCCCGCCTCGGGACATATGCCTGACACTTTTCTCTTTGCTACATGCTCTCCAACCTGGAATTCAACCTCCAGAAGTTATCTGCTCTCATGCCCACTATTATCAGGGATGCAGGGATGCCTCCTCTCCTGGCTTGGGCTGCCATGCTACTTTATTCTCTTGAGCTCTCACCGAGTTCCTTGGAGAAGCAACTGATCTCTCTTGTTCAACAAGTGAAGCCAACATCTCTGTGGCCCTGGAGGAGGACAGAGGAGTGTAGTTGGACTGGGATTGGCTATGGCAGGGTCAATTGTCACAGGAGCTTTCTCTGAGGCCAACATCTCCTCTCAGTTCCCCAGAGGACCATGACTCTACCTATAGCTCTTTGCCTTATTCCTCCTTCAGTTAAAGCTCTAGACCTTAAGCTGCATGCAGGAAACAGAACTGGAGCAACCAGTGTTTGCTCATCCTTCCCAGTCAAATCACCTTGCAGGTGCCTACTCTGGAAACAGGAGCCGACCCTCTTGACCCCAAGCCCATTCCATGTTGAAGTTGGTCCAGGGGTCCACCATGTTCACTGAAGAAGTTATGCCTCATGGAGTCAGGGATGCTGTCACATGTAGGATATGTACTCATGGCACCTGCGGCTTCAGGCTGACCCCCATGAAAAGGGACACAATGGCAGAAATTTTGACCCCATTGTTCACTGAATTATGCAACATGCCTGGAAACATGTCTTCAGGCAGTGAGTGTTTTCTCCATGCTCATTGGTGAATGAGCCCAACCTGCTGCTTCCCACGTATCTCTCTGGGCCTGGGAGCTACCATCTCCAAAGGCCCTGTCCAGCTATATCTCAGATAGGAAGTTCTGATCCACTATGGAACCTGGCACATCCCTTATTAACACTAAATGCTTTGATCAACGCCTGAGTTATGAGATGCCCCTGGCACTGAGCTTTTTCATACAAAAAGAAAATATTATACCCGACAAAACCCCAGGCCTCTCTGAGTCCACCTGGGAATGAGCTCAGCACACACCTTTGAGCTGTGGTGCCCAGGGTTTGGGGACTGCTCCACACACTTTGGTGACCAGCTGGTGTCAGGATGGTTTCCTAGGCCTGAGAGGGAGAGTTCACTCCCCTTGCAAGGCTGTGGTAGGCACCTCCAGGACTCATCCTACTCGGGGCTGACATTCCACTATGAGTGTGGTCCTCTATCTCACTAGGTATCACAAACCTTTGGGTCCCTGAGAGGTACATGGCAGCCCCAAGACCCAGGCATGAGGGGGCTACACACTTGGGCTTGGTGGTCTGGTGCTTACCTTGGGAACAGCAGGTCCAGCACCTGCTGGGTGGGGATGAAATCCCAGTAGATGAACCCCATGTTGCTGCTGAAATCTAGGTTCCTCCCACAAATGACAGGCAGGAGCCGATTCCTAAGCTGGTCCTGCCTGGAAGGTACAAGGCTCTGTACCCTGCAGGGCTCATCCGTGTTCTGATCATTTTCACCCTGGGTTGGGACCAAGAATGGTGGGTTCAAAATGGAAATGGTGACAAACAGAAAAATGACTTACCCCAATACACTAGAGTCAAAGCACAATGGGACAGTTCCCATCAGTACACACACACACACACACACACACACACACACACACACAGAGTCAGAATAGGAGTCCTGGGCCATTCATCAGGGATCAGACTAGAGGGCCTGCTGGGCTCACCTGCCCTGTGCTACTCACTGTTACTCTTGAGCTCCTCTGCGACAATCCCAGAGGCTCTGGAGTCTAGGACAAAGGCCCACCCAGTGTTCCCCCAAAAGGGCAAGGCGGCCCCCCTGAGATTCCTGGGGGGCTGAGGCTCTACATGGTTTGAAACCACAGGAGAGCATCCTTCTCACTCCAGTGTCTCCAATCAAGTGAGCTCAGATGGCTTGGTCAGTGAGGTGGGTGCCTGGGTACCAGGGTTCCATGCTCTGTTTCATTCATTGTCAAGGCAATAATATCACTTCTTGCGGTGCCCATACCTGAGCCTCCTTTTCTCTTAAGACCACTTTCAAAGCCCTATGGGCTGCTGATTTCTCCCCTGTACCCACCCATATCAAGTTTAGCAAAAACTTCCCAATTACCCGCACCAGCCCCTACCCAACTTGGCTGCCACTAGAGTTCCAGCTTTGAGGATTAACAACTGGATTCACCAGTTCATCCTTCTCACCAGCTGTGTGATCATGGTTCCATCATTGTGTCACTCATGGGCTCCCCAGTGTCCCTAGCTCTTTCTAGAAATCAGTGTAGCATCTAATTTCTAGGATTTATTGGGCACATTTGCCCATAAGAGCCTACATTATCGCTGAAACCAGAGATGGGACTCACAGGTGGCTAAAGCTCAAACTTAGAGATGGGAGAATCACGAAAAGGGGGAGAGACAAAGAATGCACCTCAGCTCAATCAGGCCTGTGTTTCACACAGGGCTTGGCATGTCAGTTCCCTTTTTCTTGTAATTCCCACTCTGAACCATAACAAGGTTGAGGTGACTGAGGTTCAGAGGCTGTCCTTTTCTGGCATACAGCTTCCCAAGGTTTCTCCTAAGACTTCAGACTGCCCAAGTGCTTCTACTCAGTCTAGCGGTTGGGGGCATCAAAAAGATTCCATGGTAAAACAGTATCCTGCTGCCCAAAGCCAGGACACTCCTCACCTCAAGATGGCTCAGACTCTGCCTCTGAAATCATGGGAATAGAAGTGGGCACAGGTGATGGGATATCATCTCCAAGATTGAGTTGTGCAAAGTTATGACTTCTCTCTGGATCCCTGTCTCCAGCAGTTCTCTCTTTACTTCATCTTAAATCCAAGCAAACAAATTGATTTAGCATGAGATGTCTATGGACACACCCCTGTGATAAAGACAGGACATAGTCCCATCCTCCCATTAGAAAAGCACTGAGGCTCAGCCAACATGGATCCCACCAGGAACACAGGCATGAACTCAGACTCTGATCCTCCTAGCTGAGCCTCAATGGAACTTGGAGTCCCAGCCTCCTGAGACAAGGAAACAGAGGTGCCTAGCCGAGCCACCTTGGATGCAGCTGCACATAATCTGAACTCATCAATGCCTCTTGCTCTCAGTTGTAAGTAAGAGGGGAGGTGGTGTTTCACAACCATGAACATCAAGTGCAGTCTCTAGGCTTTGGGGTGTTCCCTGGCCTCTCTCTATCTGCCCAGGCCCTCCAACCCATACTGGCCTTTTACCCAACCTCCTCCTAGGGCCAAACTCAATCCTGCCTCTCAATTTCTGCTGCCTTCCCCAACACACTGGTCCCAAAATTGAGCAGGGCTGGCTCTCTGTTATCATGCTGGTGCCAGCAGCAATGCCATAATTCTGAGTCCCAACCTAGGCACTCAGGCTGTCCTTGCCACACCTGGCCTATTTGGGCTCTGGCTCTTGCTCTTTTCTTTCAAGTGCATGTGTTTTGAGATTTTGTGTCTCTACAGCCACAGATCTGCAGTTACAGCAGGGTAGAGCTCATGAGGTTCCATTCTGAGCCATGTTCAAGCCTGTCAGGACTGTTAACTGGGGTGACTGCTGGAACTCGGTGATGAGTGAACACATGAGAGGTGGTTGGACACACCTTGCCTCTCAGGGGCTTCCTTTCAGGACAGGAGTGCTAGGGATGGGAGCCCCTGCTGTGGGATGCTTTAGACAAGGCGTGACCATGGGCTCTCTTCCCTGGAAACACTGGCTCCACTGAGCATGGAGAGCACTGTCATTCCTGGTGGCTCACAACAGCCCTGGACCCCAGTAAAGACCCCACACTCAAGACCTATCCCTGAGTGTGGGTGTCCTTGAGAAAATGAGGTCTCCTGATCACAGGTGCAAAGGGGTAAGTCCTCTCAAGTCCAGGGACAATGAAGGGACATCTGAGTTTCCCTTGTCCTTCTTTCCCTCTGCTGAACCCAGGGTGTCCTCACACTAACCACAGTTAGGACCCTGGCCTCAACCTCAATGAGGATCATTAGGCTCCATAAAGGACAGTCTCTAAGATGCTCAGTGGACCAACACCCTCTGCACAACCCATAACCCTATTCACCCAAGATGCAAGAGGATTTCTATTCAGGAAAACCAGGAAAGGGAGAGCATTTCTCAAGGACACAAGGACATTAGTGGGTGAGGGAGTACGTAATGGATGGAGAACTATGGCCACCACCAACTTCCAGGAGCATATGTGGCCCTTTGGGCACAGGTACTTACCCTTTTTTTCCCATCAATTTTTTTTTTTTTTCAAAAAAGTGAGTCTTTCTCTCAGATGGCACCTCTACACTAAGGGGGTCTCCTACTTCCACAGAATGTAGGAAGTGGGCAATGGGCCTCCCATTATGTGTATCTGAGAACATTCTGGGGGCATTGCAGCCTTTCAAGACCCCGGGAACCATGGGGGCACCCCAGCACCAGCAGAGCATTTCTGCACATCACAACAATCACCCCGGGTGAGAACTCTCCATTCCACTCTGTACTATGCCCTGTCATCTGACCTGATCAGTCGGACCCCTCTCCTGTTTCTTGATTGTACCGCTATGGTTCCCACACATGGATGCCAGCGTGCTTGTGGCCCACCCCAACCATCTGTGTGCCAGGAATAAATGACAATGGGGAATGTGGCTGGGAAATCTGGATGATTGAAAGTCCCACTCTCCAAGTTTTCATCTTCAGCATAATGAGTTACAAGGGGACAGGAGGTCTCTGCCAGGTAGAGATGAGTGGACAATGACTGAGCCTCAAATAAGTGCCTGGGATTCTGGGTTCAGAGCTGGCTTTAGGTGGAATTGCTAAGGGACCAATGTACTCTATGAAAAGGGACAGTGGATGCCCTCAGTGTTGCATGTGGCCTCAGCTGTGCTGTTCAGAGCCCTGGGATATCCCAGGTGTGTGAAGGTGGGGAATCCACGAGCCATCTCAGGCTGCTCCTGAGTACCTCTACCTGGATTCGAAGCTTGTGACTTTGCATCAGAGTCATCACATCAATGTTTCTGGGCCTCCCACCCCAAAAGTGCTCTTAAAGACACTGAGGTTCCGCTGGCTCTGGACTCACCCTTTCCTCTGGGATCCTGTTTATTAGGAGGTCACACCAATTCTCAATACATAGGCTGGGCTCGCTCAGATCCCAGGAGAATCAGGCATTGCTTCTATTTGTAGTCCATCATGACCCACGACACAATGCCTGGCCACACAAATCCAGAGTCCTTTATGCCACAGACGGCCCTACTCCCTGCTCGGGACACATCCTCCAGTCAACAACAGAAACCACCAGGCACAGGGCCTTGGTGCATACTGGCCTGCAAAGACCTGGGGGTCAAAGACCTGGGGGAGGAGGGAATCTCCCAGGCTGGGTGGGACCCAAGACCCTAGATCCTGGGATACAGCTGCCCACTGACATGGACAGACAGCTTATGTGCACACAGTCAGTATTACTGTCACTGAGAGGCCAAATGAGATACCAGCAGACTTGGCAGTGGACCTGGTATACCCAAGGAGTTGGGGTAAATTGCATCCATTGAAAATGTTGGTGTTCAGAGAAAGACAAATTTTCTAGAATTTCACTTGTTTCATATTCCTGATAATCAGGTTTATAAAAACATAAAGTACAATGTTCTTTTCCTGGGCCTGGGGAGGGAAGTAGGATTCAGTATTAATGGCAAGAGTATGTCAACGTGAGTTCTAGAGATGGATAGTGGCGATGGCTATCAACAATATGAACATGTTTAATGCTATTAAACTGTGTACTTCAAAAATGGTTCAATTACAAAATGGATGTTGGTGTAGATTACCACAATGTAAACATTAGAGAGATTGCTGATTTACTTGACTTCAGATTGTTTGTGTTGTGATAGCAGAATACAAGAGACTGGGTGATTAATAGGACAGATTTTATTTCTCAAATTCTGGAGGCTGGATGTCTAAGATCAGGGGCCAACTTCTGAGGACGTTCTTGTTGTGTCCTCCTGGGGCAGAAGGTAAAACAGGGACAAGGGCTGCTTTGAAAAGCCCCTTCCCAGGGAAGGAGACTCCGTGGCCTAAGCACAACTTCAAGTTCCCAGCTGCTAGCACTTCATATCAAAGAGACCAAATAGAATGACAGCCCATGCTCCCCAGAACATCCCAACTTCTTGGGATGACTCAATTTCTGCAAGTTTACAAGTCATGATTTTGGATAAGAAAAGAGTTAAGCTTAACACATGGGGAGAGGGCTCCCTTCTCTGCTGCTGCTTGCAGTGTTGCATGTGGCCTTACAAGTCATTACTGAGGTTCTGCACAACAGCTCCGACTGCCCTCCTACCACATCCCCATGGGGCTGACTCACACTCAAGTCCAGAAATCAGAAATGTCACAGGAAATCCATGGGAGATTTGTTCAAAGACCACTGAAAACACCACAGTTCACACATGCTCAAGTCTCTTACAAAAATGGCAGAACAATGCGTATCTTCTTCCTGTTTTGTTTACATTATCTCTACATGACTTCTGACACCTAATACAGTGAAAGGGCACTGTAGTTGTCTGTCTTACTACATAATCTAGGAAACAATGACGGGAGAAGTATCTGTCCATAGAGACACAACAGATTTCCTGATATTTTTTATTTGCAGCGAGTGGGGACTTTGGATGGAGAAGGATGGTACAGGGCCAACTCTTCTTTCTTGCTTTGCATTGAGGGGAGAAAACAATGAAGCCAAGACAAGGGCTTAAAGGAGCTGATATCCTTCAAGTTACCATCTGGACACATTTGACCTTCAGTCTGGAAGACTTTCTGGGAGAGGATCCAAGGACTTGCCTACTGTGGAAGGAATCCAAAAGAATAACTTACTTCAAAGGGTGTCAAACACTGATCTTTCAGGAGGGAGGGAGTCAATCCAATTGCTAGACCATGTTTGCAGGTCAGAGGGTGGGTTCCAATGCAAAACACTGCAGAGTTCCATGGAGAACTCTGGAGAATGTTGGTGATTTCAGAAAATGTGTGAATCCAGGAGTCACAAGGTCCTCTCAGACATAAGGAAGGAACCTGGATGACAGGAATTAGGACAACAGATACCAGGAAGCCTCACTGGGGAGAGATCTGAAGAAAGGCAAGTGTACTGGATAGAATAGTTTCCCCTGAATTCTTGTCCACCCAAAAGTGGGTGTGACCTTGTGTGGAAACAGTCTTTGCACAGTGCTCAAGCTAATAAGAGCTCACATGATGGAACACAGCCTCAACTAGCCCTAAATCCAATATGTGGTGTTCTTGAAGGAAGAGGGGAGTTTGGACCCAAAGACTAGGGAGACCTGGGGAAACAGACTGTGTGAGGTTTGAGGCAGAGACTGGATTCCCATAAGGGAACCACAGATTGTGGGCAGCAGCAAGAGAGTGGACAAAGGCTGGCAGAGCTGGGGGGACACTCCCCTAGACCCTGTGACGAGTGTGGCACTGAAACAGCCCACACCGGCGTTGTGTTCAGCCTCTGGATCGCAAGGGAAGGCCTTTCTTCTGTTGTAGGCCACCCAGATGGCTCAGTTTGGTTGCAGCAGCCCAGGACCCGCCTGAAGGTCTGAGCATGTTGGCCATGCAGGTGGGATCTGGGCCACAGATACACTCTGATGACTGCACGGTCTCAGCCCTGAGGCAAGACAAGCGCCAAGTAGGAAGATGGGGAAAGGGCTAGGCACACATTGTGGCAGACGGTGCCTGTGTCACTGGGAGCACTTATGACCCCAGTTCCCTGATCTGCTGCCAACATAGCCTACATAGGAGTGTAGAGGGACACAGAGCCCGGATCTGTCCCACTCGGTGTGCTCAGGCATGCACCATGGCCAGCAGCCTCATGCCATGCCTAGTGAGTCCCTAAGTGAGTGGCCCCTTCTTCCCATCCTGAGAGCTCCTCCCCTCCCCATGTACTCCTACCTCCCCACTGCCTCTGGCAATATCTATTCAGTGCAAAGACAACATCCCTGGGAACTGCTGTCTGTTGAATAGAAGGGGAGCCTATGATCCCAGGACAGTGTGCTTCCACACACCCTAATGGAGTTGGCCACCTGGAGGCTGGAACTAAAGGTTATTAAGGCTCAATTACAGGTGTGCGCTTCTGGCACTTTGTTTTTTAAGTCAAATAAAACATTTGATTTGCAAATCCTCACCCCCTCCTGATATTTTAATTATTTCCTCAACATATGAAATTTGACCAGTGTAAAGTTAATTTTGTATTATAGAAGGTTCATTGAAATAACATTTATATAAATAATCAATCACCAAACCTTGAATTTTTCTTCTCCTTTTTTATCAGGAACTGCTTGGATACAAGAGAACACATTACAGACTCATGGAAATGCTTGAAATGAACACCGAAGCTTAGCATTGAGTCCTGGACAGGGTTTGACAAGGTCACTTGATATCTGCTCCCAAGAGTCTACCAGACAGAATCCTCTGGCTGATCCCTGACTCAGCCATAGGAACTGGCTAGAAACTCCTTCACATCCTCAATACATTCTTCACTTCAGAATACTGGACAACGATTGGTATCCATCTCTCGTTACCTTGCTCCCCAGCCAACCATTCTTCAACAAAGTCAAAGGAGCAACTCATGCAAGCACACAGAAAGTGATGTTCACTACACACATCCATGTATGAAAAAGACAACTGGTATTTCTTGTTTGGGCTATTTAAATGAAATCCCTTTTGCATGACCTCCACAAACGTAATGAAAATACTTGTTAATTTCCAAAGAAGAAGACAAATCCACTTGCCAAGGAGGCAGTGCCAAGAATTTTGACACTCCAGATGTAGAGTGTGTGTTTAGGAGGCAGTCACAGTTTCCATGAAAGAGTCCCATGAAATCAATTAGGAAGATCCATGCTCTAGCCCTACTATGCAAGTGATGTGACCTTGAAAGAGTCACTTAGTCTTAGCAACCATCATCACTAACCACTAAGTCAATGAATAAAGGTCCTCAGGTGTCAAGCTACACAATGCGGGATGAGCATGGATGAGGATGGGTGGGAGAAGTCTCCCCCTCTAACACAATTAGGGAAGGCTGTGCCTGCCCTCAAGTGGCTGTGGGGCCTGGGATCCTGCCACAGAGGGGGGATTCCAAACCTCACATCCACTGACCCAGGCCAGAAGACCAGGTAGAGTCCAAGGACCCTGGGCCGGACCAATGGCAAAAAAGGTCCAAAGGAACTACGAATGTGCCTGGACCCTCAATCCCCTACTCTGAGTAGGGCTGCATGACGAGGCCAGAGGCCATCCACAGCAATATGCCTTTACAGGAAAACAGGGACTGCAGGCTGCCTCTGGCTCCCTGAATCAGGGTGGTGTTTTCACAAAGCAAGACCACTTCCTCACATTTGAGCAGCAGCTCATGCGTTGACAGCATCATGGCTGGCTTGACTCAGGCCCTGAGAAATGACATAGAAAATTCATAGCAAACCCATCTTTAGCTCTTCCACATCATCAGGGGCTCTGATTCATTTCCGTCACAAAGATGTCTGAAATGGTGTCTACACATGCTGGGGACTCACCTCTGTGTGGAACTTTTCAGGAAAAAGGAGATCAAATCTCATGCAGCAACTCTTCTCTCTTCTAGCCCATGGGCAATGCAAGGAACCTGCAGGATACCAGAGGCTCACTTCTCATGTCTTCTGGAAATGAATCATTAATGCTTTCTTCAAGGTGAAGCAGAAGCCTGGATTCCCAGCTGCACAGAAGTGTTTGAGGGCACTGTCTCCCTTAAAACCCAGGAAGAAAAAACAGGTCATTAAAGAGGCATATGGATTAGAGTACATGATCAATGATCCCTCCTCCCTGGAGTCTTCCACATGCCCATCTTCCACATTCACAGAGCAATGCTTGGACATTCTCAAAGACCAGGAGACCATGATGCTCATCACCAGGAAGTCAATAAGGAACATGAACAGAGCAGCATGGATTGCAGAAGGTGGCACACCAAGGATCTTCAGCACAGCTGCTAGAACACAAGAGCTTAACTTCAGTATTGACTTTCTGCCACCTACCAAGTACGATGATAGTGTCAAGCACAACATGCAGACATGCAAGTAGCAGGTGACACCCCGCATCCATTCACAGAAGTGGGCAACATCTGCATTCGAACAAGGAAGTATCTTACCCTTACTCATAAAAAATCATCAGAAACAAAAAATAAAATGGATGTAAGATTTCTCATTTCACTATTACGTAGCTGTTGGAATTCCCTATTATATAATACCTCCAAAATAAAAAGCACCTCAGACTTGTGTCAACTATACATTGGATGACATTTTAAAAACTACGGCCTTTACTTAATATTTATGTATGCTTTATCCCTGCCCTAATGCTCTTTGGGAAAGGAGCACATAAAACTGAATCTTGGAAAATCTCACATTTGCTGATAAATGTTACTATGTCAGGCATGGCGAAGTGAAAAGTGGGACTTTGGATACTCAAAGAACACAACGTGTGGGATTGGTGTCCCTGATTCATACATAGCATATGGTTTCTATGAAAGCCAGTGAGGGAGCAGGAGTAACAAAGCTGAACAGGTGACCTGAGGGGATACTGGCAGATAGGCCAAACTGAAGAACATGTTCCAGCTAACATTGGTGTTTGGGCTCCTGAGCCCAGACCTGTTTTTTAAAAAGGTGCAGACAGGCAGTGTTCGTGTACTGTCTACCATTTAAGAGTGGGTAATTTCAAAGGCATCTAGTTACACATCTGATAGAATGAAATTCATAAATTGGCAGACCATTTTAACAAAAAAACAGATGATACATATAAAGAAAAAACCTTGTCTTTACCAGGATGCCTAGAAATATGTTTTATTTGGCTTAGATGCAAATATCTTTCAATAGAATTTCTGATATCTGAATGACTTTATTCAATATTATACTGCACAGATCACATGGCTTTCTTTATGGAATATTCTCTTCTTCTTAAAGCCTCACATAGAAAATGTCTCACAGGACATATGAGGGAAATGACTCAAAAGATGAGATAATGGCTGGAACCGTTCTCAAATGAGCACATATAGCCTGAAGTTTGAAGTCTAAATTGTAGTCTAAAACAATTATGAACCTATTTGATCCATTAATTAATAAATATCACCATTTTACCACTTGAACCAAATCACAGAAAATTGGAAACAGATGATCATTGGCTTTGATACCTTTACTTCCATTTCATTACCCAGAGATGAACAACTCTATACTTCAAGTGATGCAGATTTATTACAGAATGCCTAAGATCCTGAGGATCTATTTTGGCTCAGACCATGGTATGCTTCAATATTTTATTATTTTGTAAGTAATGTTGGATGATAATTTCATGCCTTGAATATATCATGTTGGATGAATATTCAAGGCATGAAATTATCATCCAACATTGTTCTTCCCAAAACATTAGCCCAATTGACTCTTTAGAAATTTTACTAATTGTTTGAAGGTTCTAGAGGACCTGTTAGACGTTTAATTGGCAAACAATGCAACATACTCCAGAGAACATAGGAGTGCCATAAGAATAAGATAAGGTCAGCCTATAGCAATGGGCAGCTGGGAGAAGCATTGGCCATGGCACCAGGGCTGCTGGGCAGCAGAAGCCTCCACAGCCCTGCAGGGAGCCTGGAGCACAGCTCTGCATAACCATGCTCAGTCCTGGACAGATGCACATGAGTTCCCATCACAGGCTACAGTGTGACAGTCCCAGGTGCAAGCCTGCCATGCCAGCCACCAGGGAGGTTGGAACATTTGAGGCAAGAGGAATGTCTGAGGTCAGCCTTGGCAAAGTAGACCCCCTGGCCAAGGAGATAAACGTTTACAGGGGTCTCTGAGGGTGTAGCTCAGGTAGGTCACTTGCCTAACAGGCTCAGGGCCCTGGGATCAATCTCCAGAACCACACATACACCAAAAAGTGACCTTGGAACATGGTTTAAAATGATGGGTCAGGTACACAGAAGGAAACAGGAAAGGGTTTTTAAAGCAAGAACTTAAAAAAAAAAAAAAAAAAAAAAAAAAAAAAAAACCTCACAGGTGCAGCAGGAAAACCAGGCACAGAGTGAGAACTGAAATACCTGGGCGGGTCTGTCTTTTAAACTGGCCTCCTGCTCCCCAGGTCACACTGGGCTCCTCTGTGGAACTCCCCTCTCCAGGAGGCCTGCGGGTCAGGCCACCTCTTCTCCTCTGAGGTCCGCGGCCCAGGCCACACTGCTGAGGCCCCCGCATCCTGAACAGGACCCTGCAAATCAAAACCCACCAGCTGTGACCAGCAGCTCCGCTGAGGAGAGCCCTCAGGTGAGGACCGGGACAGCGGGGTCAGGGGTGGGCGCTGTGGGGACCGCCCTGGCGGCTCCGGGGGAACAGGCAGCCGGGACCCAGGCTCCAAGACGGCGGCAGAGTCCTCCCGGGTCCCACCCTCGTGTGGGCGCCTAGACCGGGGCCGCTCAGGCCAGCTCACCTTCTCCCGTCATGGACCCGGGAGCCAGACCCCACAACCGCGACCCGCAGCCCCGCCGCCCTGTGCTACTTCCAGGCTCCCGGGCTCTGAGCTCCAGGGGACCAGGCTCAAAGTTCCCGCCCTGGCTTAGGCCCCGCCCCCGTCTCCCTGGCGACGGCCCCACCCCTCTTCCACGACCCACTCAGCGTGCTGAGGGCGGGGCTCTGGGCGCCCAGCCTGCTGCTGTCAGCTCAGCTGGTGACCTAGGGTGGAACAGCAACTAACTAGCCTCCTCACCTGTCCCCAACTTCCAGGGTGTGAGGCCTGCGGCTACCCCTCGGGGCCGTGGGACCCTGTGGACGCGGCCCTGGAGGCTGGGCTTTTCCATGGGAAATGGCTCCTCAGCCAGGGACAGGGGACTACTGCCCAGGAGGACAGGGCCCCTGAAAAGGCGCCTGCCACTCTCCTTGCTTGCAAGGGGACACTGTGACATAAGGCCAGGCAGGGAGAGTGGTGGCCCAGAGCAAGGCCCAGACAGAGCGCTGGATGGGCATTGCTTGTAAAATGACTGCTGTGGGTCAGGACACCAACAACCCATTGCCATCTGCCTTAATAGTCATTAGGAAAAAGTAGCTCAACCTATTTGATCCATTAATTGATAAATATCACCACTTTACCACTTGAACCAAATCACAGAAAATTGGAAACAGATGATCATTGGCTTTGATACCTTTCCTTCCATTTCATTACCCAGAGATGATCAACTCTATACTTCAAGTGATGCAGATTTATTACAGAATGCCCAAGATCCTGAGGATCTATTTTGGCTCAGACCAGGGCACTGCTTCAATATTTTACTATTTTCTAAGTAATAAAATGTAACTTCATGTTGGATGATATATTCAAGGCATGAAATTATCATCCAACATTGTTCTTCCCAAAACATTAGCCCAATTTACTCTTTAGGAATTTGAAGGTTCTAGAGGACCTGTTAGACTTGTCATTGGCAAACGATCCAACATACTCCAGAGAACATATGAGTGCCATAAGAACAAAATAAGGTCAGCCTATAGCAATGGGCAGCTGGGAGAAGCACTGGGAGAAGTGCTGGAAGAAGCACTGGCCATGGCACCAGGGCTGCTGGGCAGCAGAAGCCTCCACAGCCCTGCAGGGAGCCTGGAGCACAGCTCTGCATAACCATGCTCAGTCCTGGACAGATGCACATGAGTTCCCATCACAGGCTACAGTGTGACAGTCCCAGGTGCAAGCCTGTCATGCCAGCCACCAGGGAGGTTGGAACATTTGAGGCAAGAGGAATGTCTGAGGTCAGCCTTGGCAAAGTAGACCCCCTGGCCAAGGGGATAAACGTTTACAGGGGTCTCTGAGGGTGTAGCTCAGGTAGGTCACTTGCCTAACAGGCTCAGGGCCCTGGGATCAATCTCCAGAACCACACATACACCAAAAAGTGACCTTGGAACATGGTTTAAAATGATGGGTCAGGTACACAGAAGGAAACAGGAAAGGGTTTTTAAAGCAAGAACTTAAAAAAAAAAAAAAAAAAAAAAAAAAAAAAAACCTCACAGGTGCAGCAGGAAAACCAGGCACAGAGTGAGAACTGAAATACCTGGGCGGGTCTGTCTTTTAAACTGGCCTCCTGCTCCCCAGGTCACACTGGGCTCCTCTGTGGAACTCCCCTCTCCAGGAGGCCTGCGGGTCAGGCCACCTCTTCTCCTCTGAGGTCCGCGGCCCAGGCCACACTGCTGAGGCCCCCGCATCCTGAACAGGACCCTGCAAATCAAAACCCACCAGCTGTGACCAGCAGCTCCGCTGAGGAGAGCCCTCAGGTGAGGACCCGGACAGCGGGGTCGGGGGTGGGCGCTGTGGGGACCGCCCTGGCGGCTCCGGGGGAACAGGCAGCCGGGACCCAGGCTCCAAGACGGCGGCAGAGTCCTCCCGGGTCCCACCCTCGTGTGGGCGCCTAGACCGGGGCCGCTCAGGCCAGCTCACCTTCTCCCGTCATGGACCCGGGAGCCAGACCCCACAACCGCGACCCGCAGCCCCGCCGCCCTGTGCTACTTCCAGGCTCCCGGGCTCTGAGCTCCAGGGGACCAGGCTCAAAGTTCCCGCCCTGGCTTAGGCCCCGCCCCCGTCTCCCTGGCGACGGCCCCACCCCTCTTCCGCGACCCACTCAGCGTGCTGAGGGCGGGGCTCTGGGCGCCCAGCCTGCTGCTGTCAGCTCAGCTGGTGACCTAGGGTGGAACAGCAACTAACTAGCCTCCTCACCTGTCCCCAACTTCCAGGGTGTGAGGCCTGCGGCTACCCCTCGGGGCCGTGGGACCCTGTGGACGCGGCCCTGGAGGCTGGGCTTTTCCATGGGAAATGGCTCCTCAGCCAGGGACAGGGGACTACTGCCCAGGAGGACAGGGCCCCTGAAAAGGCGCCTGCCACTCTCCTTGCTTGCAAGGGGACACTGTGACATAAGGCCAGGCAGGGAGAGTGGTGGCCCAGAGCAAGGCCCAGACAGAGCGCTGGATGGGCATTGCTTGTAAAATGACTGCTGTGGGTCAGGACACCAACAACCCATTGCCATCTGCCTTAATAGTCATTAGGAAAAAGTAGCTCAACCTATTTGATCCATTAATTGATAAATATCACCACTTTACCACTTGAACCAAATCACAGAAAATTGGAAACAGATGATCATTGGCTTTGATACCTTTCCTTCCATTTCATTACCCAGAGATGATCAACTCTATACTTCAAGTGATGCAGATTTATTACAGAATGCCCAAGATCCTGAGGATCTATTTTGGCTCAGACCATGGCACTGCTTCAATATTTTACTATTTTCTAAGTAATAAAATGTAACTTCATGTTGGATGATATATTCAAGGCATGAAATTATCATCCAACATTGTTCTTCCCAAAACATTAGCCCAATTTACTCTTTAGGAATTTGAAGGTTCTAGAGGACCTGTTAGACTTGTCATTGGCAAACGATCCAACATACTCCAGAGAACATATGAGTGCCATAAGAACAAAATAAGGTCAGCCTATAGCAATGGGCAGCTGGGAGAAGCACTGGGAGAAGTGCTGGAAGAAGCACTGGCCATGGCACCAGGGCTGCTGGGCAGCAGAAGCCTCCACAGCCCTGCAGGGAGCCTGGAGCACAGCTCTGCATAACCATGCTCAGTCCTGGACAGATGCACATGAGTTCCCATCACAGGCTACAGTGTGACAGTCCCAGGTGCAAGCCTGTCATGCCAGCCACCAGGGAGGTTGGAACATTTGAGGCAAGAGGAATGTCTGAGGTCAGCCTTGGCAAAGTAGACCCCCTGGCCAAGGGGATAAACGTTTACAGGGGTCTCTGAGGGTGTAGCTCAGGTAGGTCACTTGCCTAACAGGCTCAGGGCCCTGGGATCAATCTCCAGAACCACACATACACCAAAAAGTGACCTTGGAACATGGTTTAAAATGATGGGTCAGGTACACAGAAGGAAACAGGAAAGGGTTTTTAAAGCAAGAACTTAAAAAAAAAAAAAAAAAAAAAAAAAAAAAAACCTCACAGGTGCAGCAGGAAAACCAGGCACAGAGTGAGAACTGAAATACCTGGGCGGGTCTGTCTTTTAAACTGGCCTCCTGCTCCCCAGGTCACACTGGGCTCCTCTGTGGAACTCCCCTCTCCAGGAGGCCTGCGGGTCAGGCCACCTCTTCTCCTCTGAGGTCCGCGGCCCAGGCCACACTGCTGAGGCCCCCGCATCCTGAACAGGACCCTGCAAATCAAAACCCACCAGCTGTGACCAGCAGCTCCGCTGAGGAGAGCCCTCAGGTGAGGACCCGGACAGCGGGGTCGGGGGTGGGCGCTGTGGGGACCGCCCTGGCGGCTCCGGGGGAACAGGCAGCCGGGACCCAGGCTCCAAGACGGCGGCAGAGTCCTCCCGGGTCCCACCCTCGTGTGGGCGCCTAGACCGGGGCCGCTCAGGCCAGCTCACCTTCTCCCGTCATGGACCCGGGAGCCAGACCCCACAACCGCGACCCGCAGCCCCGCCGCCCTGTGCTACTTCCAGGCTCCCGGGCTCTGAGCTCCAGGGGACCAGGCTCAAAGTTCCCGCCCTGGCTTAGGCCCCGCCCCCGTCTCCCTGGCGACGGCCCCACCCCTCTTCCGCGACCCACTCAGCGTGCTGAGGGCGGGGCTCTGGGCGCCCAGCCTGCTGCTGTCAGCTCAGCTGGTGACCTAGGGTGGAACAGCAACTAACTAGCCTCCTCACCTGTCCCCAACTTCCAGGGTGTGAGGCCTGCGGCTACCCCTCGGGGCCGTGGGACCCTGTGGACGCGGCCCTGGAGGCTGGGCTTTTCCATGGGAAATGGCTCCTCAGCCAGGGACAGGGGACTACTGCCCAGGAGGACAGGGCCCCTGAAAAGGCGCCTGCCACTCTCCTTGCTTGCAAGGGGACACTGTGACATAAGGCCAGGCAGGGAGAGTGGTGGCCCAGAGCAAGGCCCAGACAGAGCGCTGGATGGGCATTGCTTGTAAAATGACTGCTGTGGGTCAGGACACCAACAACCCATTGCCATCTGCCTTAATAGTCATTAGGAAAAAGTAGCTCAACCTATTTGATCCATTAATTGATAAATATCACCACTTTACCACTTGAACCAAATCACAGAAAATTGGAAACAGATGATCATTGGCTTTGATACCTTTCCTTCCATTTCATTACCCAGAGATGATCAACTCTATACTTCAAGTGATGCAGATTTATTACAGAATGCCCAAGATCCTGAGGATCTATTTTGGCTCAGACCAGGGCACTGCTTCAATATTTTACTATTTTCTAAGTAATAAAATGTAACTTCATGTTGGATGATATATTCAAGGCATGAAATTATCATCCAACATTGTTCTTCCCAAAACATTAGCCCAATTTACTCTTTAGGAATTTGAAGGTTCTAGAGGACCTGTTAGACTTGTCATTGGCAAACGATCCAACATACTCCAGAGAACATATGAGTGCCATAAGAACAAAATAAGGTCAGCCTATAGCAATGGGCAGCTGGGAGAAGCACTGGGAGAAGTGCTGGAAGAAGCACTGGCCATGGCACCAGGGCTGCTGGGCAGCAGAAGCCTCCACAGCCCTGCAGGGAGCCTGGAGCACAGCTCTGCATAACCATGCTCAGTCCTGGACAGATGCACATGAGTTCCCATCACAGGCTACAGTGTGACAGTCCCAGGTGCAAGCCTGTCATGCCAGCCACCAGGGAGGTTGGAACATTTGAGGCAAGAGGAATGTCTGAGGTCAGCCTTGGCAAAGTAGACCCCCTGGCCAAGGGGATAAACGTTTACAGGGGTCTCTGAGGGTGTAGCTCAGGTAGGTCACTTGCCTAACAGGCTCAGGGCCCTGGGATCAATCTCCAGAACCACACATACACCAAAAAGTGACCTTGGAACATGGTTTAAAATGATGGGTCAGATACACAGAAGGAAACAGGAAAGGGTTTTTAAAGCAAGAACTTAAAAAAAAAAAAAAAAAAAAAAAAACCTCACAGGTGCAGCAGGAAAACCAGGCACAGAGTGAGAACTGAAATACCTGGGCGGGTCTGTCTTTTAAACTGGCCTCCTGCTCCCCAGGTCACACTGGGCTCCTCTGTGGAACTCCCCTCTCCAGGAGGCCTGCGGGTCAGGCCACCTCTTCTCCTCTGAGGTCCGCGGCCCAGGCCACACTGCTGAGGCCCCCGCATCCTGAACAGGACCCTGCAAATCAAAACCCACCAGCTGTGACCAGCAGCTCCGCTGAGGAGAGCCCTCAGGTGAGGACCCGGACAGCGGGGTCGGGGGTGGGCGCTGTGGGGACCGCCCTGGCGGCTCCGGGGGAACAGGCAGCCGGGACCCAGGCTCCAAGACGGCGGCAGAGTCCTCCCGGGTCCCACCCTCGTGTGGGCGCCTAGACCGGGGCCGCTCAGGCCAGCTCACCTTCTCCCGTCATGGACCCGGGAGCCAGACCCCACAACCGCGACCCGCAGCCCCGCCGCCCTGTGCTACTTCCAGGCTCCCGGGCTCTGAGCTCCAGGGGACCAGGCTCAAAGTTCCCGCCCTGGCTTAGGCCCCGCCCCCGTCTCCCTGGCGACGGCCCCACCCCTCTTCCGCGACCCACTCAGCGTGCTGAGGGCGGGGCTCTGGGCGCCCAGCCTGCTGCTGTCAGCTCAGCTGGTGACCTAGGGTGGAACAGCAACTAACTAGCCTCCTCACCTGTCCCCAACTTCCAGGGTGTGAGGCCTGCGGCTACCCCTCGGGGCCGTGGGACCCTGTGGACGCGGCCCTGGAGGCTGGGCTTTTCCATGGGAAATGGCTCCTCAGCCAGGGACAGGGGACTACTGCCCAGGAGGACAGGGCCCCTGAAAAGGCGCCTGCCACTCTCCTTGCTTGCAAGGGGACACTGTGACATAAGGCCAGGCAGGGAGAGTGGTGGCCCAGAGCAAGGCCCAGACAGAGCGCTGGATGGGCATTGCTTGTAAAATGACTGCTGTGGGTCAGGACACCAACAACCCATTGCCATCTGCCTTAATAGTCATTAGGAAAAAGTAGCTCAACCTATTTGATCCATTAATTGATAAATATCACCACTTTACCACTTGAACCAAATCACAGAAAATTGGAAACAGATGATCATTGGCTTTGATACCTTTCCTTCCATTTCATTACCCAGAGATGATCAACTCTATACTTCAAGTGATGCAGATTTATTACAGAATGCCCAAGATCCTGAGGATCTATTTTGGCTCAGACCAGGGCACTGCTTCAATATTTTACTATTTTCTAAGTAATAAAATGTAACTTCATGTTGGATGATATATTCAAGGCATGAAATTATCATCCAACATTGTTCTTCCCAAAACATTAGCCCAATTTACTCTTTAGGAATTTGAAGGTTCTAGAGGACCTGTTAGACTTGTCATTGGCAAACGATCCAACATACTCCAGAGAACATATGAGTGCCATAAGAACAAAATAAGGTCAGCCTATAGCAATGGGCAGCTGGGAGAAGCACTGGGAGAAGTGCTGGAAGAAGCACTGGCCATGGCACCAGGGCTGCTGGGCAGCAGAAGCCTCCACAGCCCTGCAGGGAGCCTGGAGCACAGCTCTGCATAACCATGCTCAGTCCTGGACAGATGCACATGAGTTCCCATCACAGGCTACAGTGTGACAGTCCCAGGTGCAAGCCTGTCATGCCAGCCACCAGGGAGGTTGGAACATTTGAGGCAAGAGGAATGTCTGAGGTCAGCCTTGGCAAAGTAGACCCCCTGGCCAAGGGGATAAACGTTTACAGGGGTCTCTGAGGGTGTAGCTCAGGTAGGTCACTTGCCTAACAGGCTCAGGGCCCTGGGATCAATCTCCAGAACCACACATACACCAAAAAGTGACCTTGGAACATGGTTTAAAATGATGGGTCAGATACACAGAAGGAAACAGGAAAGGGTTTTTAAAGCAAGAACTTAAAAAAAAAAAAAAAAAAAAAAAAACCTCACAGGTGCAGCAGGAAAACCAGGCACAGAGTGAGAACTGAAATACCTGGGCGGGTCTGTCTTTTAAACTGGCCTCCTGCTCCCCAGGTCACACTGGGCTCCTCTGTGGAACTCCCCTCTCCAGGAGGCCTGCGGGTCAGGCCACCTCTTCTCCTCTGAGGTCCGCGGCCCAGGCCACACTGCTGAGGCCCCCGCATCCTGAACAGGACCCTGCAAATCAAAACCCACCAGCTGTGACCAGCAGCTCCGCTGAGGAGAGCCCTCAGGTGAGGACCCGGACAGCGGGGTCGGGGGTGGGCGCTGTGGGGACCGCCCTGGCGGCTCCGGGGGAACAGGCAGCCGGGACCCAGGCTCCAAGACGGCGGCAGAGTCCTCCCGGGTCCCACCCTCGTGTGGGCGCCTAGACCGGGGCCGCTCAGGCCAGCTCACCTTCTCCCGTCATGGACCCGGGAGCCAGACCCCACAACCGCGACCCGCAGCCCCGCCGCCCTGTGCTACTTCCAGGCTCCCGGGCTCTGAGCTCCAGGGGACCAGGCTCAAAGTTCCCGCCCTGGCTTAGGCCCCGCCCCCGTCTCCCTGGCGACGGCCCCACCCCTCTTCTGCGACCCACTCAGCGTGCTGAGGGCGGGGCTCTGGGCGCCCAGCCTGCTGCTGTCAGCTCAGCTGGTGACCTAGGGTGGAACAGCAACTAACTAGCCTCCTCACCTGTCCCCAACTTCCAGGGTGTGAGGCCTGCGGCTACCCCTCGGGGCCGTGGGACCCTGTGGACGCGGCCCTGGAGGCTGGGCTTTTCCATGGGAAATGGCTCCTCAGCCAGGGACAGGGGACTACTGCCCAGGAGGACAGGGCCCCTGAAAAGGCGCCTGCCACTCTCCTTGCTTGCAAGGGGACACTGTGACATAAGGCCAGGCAGGGAGAGTGGTGGCCCAGAGCAAGGCCCAGACAGAGCGCTGGATGGGCATTGCTTGTAAAATGACTGCTGTGGGTCAGGACACCAACAACCCATTGCCATCTGCCTTAATAGTCATTAGGAAAAAGTAGCTCAACCTATTTGATCCATTAATTGATAAATATCACCACTTTACCACTTGAACCAAATCACAGAAAATTGGAAACAGATGATCATTGGCTTTGATACCTTTCCTTCCATTTCATTACCCAGAGATGATCAACTCTATACTTCAAGTGATGCAGATTTATTACAGAATGCCCAAGATCCTGAGGATCTATTTTGGCTCAGACCATGGCACTGCTTCAATATTTTACTATTTTCTAAGTAATAAAATGTAACTTCATGTTGGATGATATATTCAAGGCATGAAATTATCATCCAACATTGTTCTTCCCAAAACATTAGCCCAATTTACTCTTTAGGAATTTGAAGGTTCTAGAGGACCTGTTAGACTTGTCATTGGCAAACGATCCAACATACTCCAGAGAACATATGAGTGCCATAAGAACAAAATAAGGTCAGCCTATAGCAATGGGCAGCTGGGAGAAGCACTGGGAGAAGTGCTGGAAGAAGCACTGGCCATGGCACCAGGGCTGCTGGGCAGCAGAAGCCTCCACAGCCCTGCAGGGAGCCTGGAGCACAGCTCTGCATAACCATGCTCAGTCCTGGACAGATGCACATGAGTTCCCATCACAGGCTACAGTGTGACAGTCCCAGGTGCAAGCCTGTCATGCCAGCCACCAGGGAGGTTGGAACATTTGAGGCAAGAGGAATGTCTGAGGTCAGCCTTGGCAAAGTAGACCCCCTGGCCAAGGGGATAAACGTTTACAGGGGTCTCTGAGGGTGTAGCTCAGGTAGGTCACTTGCCTAACAGGCTCAGGGCCCTGGGATCAATCTCCAGAACCACACATACACCAAAAAGTGACCTTGGAACATGGTTTAAAATGATGGGTCAGATACACAGAAGGAAACAGGAAAGGGTTTTTAAAGCAAGAACTTAAAAAAAAAAAAAAAAAAAAAAAACCTCACAGGTGCAGCAGGAAAACCAGGCACAGAGTGAGAACTGAAATACCTGGGCGGGTCTGTCTTTTAAACTGGCCTCCTGCTCCCCAGGTCACACTGGGCTCCTCTGTGGAACTCCCCTCTCCAGGAGGCCTGCGGGTCAGGCCACCTCTTCTCCTCTGAGGTCCGCGGCCCAGGCCACACTGCTGAGGCCCCCGCATCCTGAACAGGACCCTGCAAATCAAAACCCACCAGCTGTGACCAGCAGCTCCGCTGAGGAGAGCCCTCAGGTGAGGACCCGGACAGCGGGGTCAGGGGTGGGCGCTGTGGGGACCGCCCTGGCGGCTCCGGGGGAACAGGCAGCCGGGACCCAGGCTCCAAGACGGCGGCAGAGTCCTCCCGGGTCCCACCCTCGTGTGGGCGCCTAGACCGGGGCCGCTCAGGCCAGCTCACCTTCTCCCGTCATGGACCCGGGAGCCAGACCCCACAACCGCGACCCGCAGCCCCGCCGCCCTGTGCTACTTCCAGGCTCCCGGGCTCTGAGCTCCAGGGGACCAGGCTCAAAGTTCCCGCCCTGGCTTAGGCCCCGCCCCCGTCTCCCTGGCGACGGCCCCACCCCTCTTCCACGACCCACTCAGCGTGCTGAGGGCGGGGCTCTGGGCGCCCAGCCTGCTGCTGTCAGCTCAGCTGGTGACCTAGGGTGGAACAGCAACTAACTAGCCTCCTCACCTGTCCCCAACTTCCAGGGTGTGAGGCCTGCGGCTACCCCTCGGGGCCGTGGGACCCTGTGGACGCGGCCCTGGAGGCTGGGCTTTTCCATGGGAAATGGCTCCTCAGCCAGGGACAGGGGACTACTGCCCAGGAGGACAGGGCCCCTGAAAAGGCGCCTGCCACTCTCCTTGCTTGCAAGGGGACACTGTGACATAAGGCCAGGCAGGGAGAGTGGTGGCCCAGAGCAAGGCCCAGACAGAGCGCTGGATGGGCATTGCTTGTAAAATGACTGCTGTGGGTCAGGACACCAACAACCCATTGCCATCTGCCTTAATAGTCATTAGGAAAAAGTAGCTCAACCTATTTGATCCATTAATTGATAAATATCACCACTTTACCACTTGAACCAAATCACAGAAAATTGGAAACAGATGATCATTGGCTTTGATACCTTTCCTTCCATTTCATTACCCAGAGATGATCAACTCTATACTTCAAGTGATGCAGATTTATTACAGAATGCCCAAGATCCTGAGGATCTATTTTGGCTCAGACCAGGGCACTGCTTCAATATTTTACTATTTTCTAAGTAATAAAATGTAACTTCATGTTGGATGATATATTCAAGGCATGAAATTATCATCCAACATTGTTCTTCCCAAAACATTAGCCCAATTTACTCTTTAGGAATTTGAAGGTTCTAGAGGACCTGTTAGACTTGTCATTGGCAAACGATCCAACATACTCCAGAGAACATATGAGTGCCATAAGAACAAAATAAGGTCAGCCTATAGCAATGGGCAGCTGGGAGAAGCACTGGGAGAAGTGCTGGAAGAAGCACTGGCCATGGCACCAGGGCTGCTGGGCAGCAGAAGCCTCCACAGCCCTGCAGGGAGCCTGGAGCACAGCTCTGCATAACCATGCTCAGTCCTGGACAGATGCACATGAGTTCCCATCACAGGCTACAGTGTGACAGTCCCAGGTGCAAGCCTGTCATGCCAGCCACCAGGGAGGTTGGAACATTTGAGGCAAGAGGAATGTCTGAGGTCAGCCTTGGCAAAGTAGACCCCCTGGCCAAGGGGATAAACGTTTACAGGGATCTCTGAGGGTGTAGCTCAGGTAGGTCACTTGCCTAACAGGCTCAGGGCCCTGGGATCAATCTCCAGAACCACACATACACCAAAAAGTGACCTTGGAACATGGTTTAAAATGATGGGTCAGGTACACAGAAGGAAACAGGAAAGGGTTTTTAAAGCAAGAACTTAAAAAAAAAAAAAAAAAAAAAAAAAAAAACCTCACAGGTGCAGCAGGAAAACCAGGCACAGAGTGAGAACTGAAATACCTGGGCGGGTCTGTCTTTTAAACTGGCCTCCTGCTCCCCAGGTCACACTGGGCTCCTCTGTGGAACTCCCCTCTCCAGGAGGCCTGCGGGTCAGGCCACCTCTTCTCCTCTGAGGTCCGCGGCCCAGGCCACACTGCTGAGGCCCCCGCATCCTGAACAGGACCCTGCAAATCAAAACCCACCAGCTGTGACCAGCAGCTCCGCTGAGGAGAGCCCTCAGGTGAGGACCCGGACAGCGGGGTCGGGGGTGGGCGCTGTGGGGACCGCCCTGGCGGCTCCGGGGGAACAGGCAGCCGGGACCCAGGCTCCAAGACGGCGGCAGAGTCCTCCCGGGTCCCACCCTCGTGTGGGCGCCTAGACCGGGGCCGCTCAGGCCAGCTCACCTTCTCCCGTCATGGACCCGGGAGCCAGACCCCACAACCGCGACCCGCAGCCCCGCCGCCCTGTGCTACTTCCAGGCTCCCGGGCTCTGAGCTCCAGGGGACCAGGCTCAAAGTTCCCGCCCTGGCTTAGGCCCCGCCCCCGTCTCCCTGGCGACGGCCCCACCCCTCTTCCGCGACCCACTCAGCGTGCTGAGGGCGGGGCTCTGGGCGCCCAGCCTGCTGCTGTCAGCTCAGCTGGTGACCTAGGGTGGAACAGCAACTAACTAGCCTCCTCACCTGTCCCCAACTTCCAGGGTGTGAGGCCTGCGGCTACCCCTCGGGGCCGTGGGACCCTGTGGACGCGGCCCTGGAGGCTGGGCTTTTCCATGGGAAATGGCTCCTCAGCCAGGGACAGGGGACTACTGCCCAGGAGGACAGGGCCCCTGAAAAGGCGCCTGCCACTCTCCTTGCTTGCAAGGGGACACTGTGACATAAGGCCAGGCAGGGAGAGTGGTGGCCCAGAGCAAGGCCCAGACAGAGCGCTGGATGGGCATTGCTTGTAAAATGACTGCTGTGGGTCAGGACACCAACAACCCATTGCCATCTGCCTTAATAGTCATTAGGAAAAAGTAGCTCAACCTATTTGATCCATTAATTGATAAATATCACCACTTTACCACTTGAACCAAATCACAGAAAATTGGAAACAGATGATCATTGGCTTTGATACCTTTCCTTCCATTTCATTACCCAGAGATGATCAACTCTATACTTCAAGTGATGCAGATTTATTACAGAATGCCCAAGATCCTGAGGATCTATTTTGGCTCAGACCAGGGCACTGCTTCAATATTTTACTATTTTCTAAGTAATAAAATGTAACTTCATGTTGGATGATATATTCAAGGCATGAAATTATCATCCAACATTGTTCTTCCCAAAACATTAGCCCAATTTACTCTTTAGGAATTTGAAGGTTCTAGAGGACCTGTTAGACTTGTCATTGGCAAACGATCCAACATACTCCAGAGAACATATGAGTGCCATAAGAACAAAATAAGGTCAGCCTATAGCAATGGGCAGCTGGGAGAAGCACTGGGAGAAGTGCTGGAAGAAGCACTGGCCATGGCACCAGGGCTGCTGGGCAGCAGAAGCCTCCACAGCCCTGCAGGGAGCCTGGAGCACAGCTCTGCATAACCATGCTCAGTCCTGGACAGATGCACATGAGTTCCCATCACAGGCTACAGTGTGACAGTCCCAGGTGCAAGCCTGTCATGCCAGCCACCAGGGAGGTTGGAACATTTGAGGCAAGAGGAATGTCTGAGGTCAGCCTTGGCAAAGTAGACCCCCTGGCCAAGGGGATAAACGTTTACAGGGGTCTCTGAGGGTGTAGCTCAGGTAGGTCACTTGCCTAACAGGCTCAGGGCCCTGGGATCAATCTCCAGAACCACACATACACCAAAAAGTGACCTTGGAACATGGTTTAAAATGATGGGTCAGGTACACAGAAGGAAACAGGAAAGGGTTTTTAAAGCAAGAACTTAAAAAAAAAAAAAAAAAAAAAAAAAAAAAAAAAAACCTCACAGGTGCAGCAGGAAAACCAGGCACAGAGTGAGAACTGAAATACCTGGGCGGGTCTGTCTTTTAAACTGGCCTCCTGCTCCCCAGGTCACACTGGGCTCCTCTGTGGAACTCCCCTCTCCAGGAGGCCTGCGGGTCAGGCCACCTCTTCTCCTCTGAGGTCCGCGGCCCAGGCCACACTGCTGAGGCCCCCGCATCCTGAACAGGACCCTGCAAATCAAAACCCACCAGCTGTGACCAGCAGCTCCGCTGAGGAGAGCCCTCAGGTGAGGACCCGGACAGCGGGGTCGGGGGTGGGCGCTGTGGGGACCGCCCTGGCGGCTCCGGGGGAACAGGCAGCCGGGACCCAGGCTCCAAGACGGCGGCAGAGTCCTCCCGGGTCCCACCCTCGTGTGGGCGCCTAGACCGGGGCCGCTCAGGCCAGCTCACCTTCTCCCGTCATGGACCCGGGAGCCAGACCCCACAACCGCGACCCGCAGCCCCGCCGCCCTGTGCTACTTCCAGGCTCCCGGGCTCTGAGCTCCAGGGGACCAGGCTCAAAGTTCCCGCCCTGGCTTAGGCCCCGCCCCCGTCTCCCTGGCGACGGCCCCACCCCTCTTCCGCGACCCACTCAGCGTGCTGAGGGCGGGGCTCTGGGCGCCCAGCCTGCTGCTGTCAGCTCAGCTGGTGACCTAGGGTGGAACAGCAACTAACTAGCCTCCTCACCTGTCCCCAACTTCCAGGGTGTGAGGCCTGCGGCTACCCCTCGGGGCCGTGGGACCCTGTGGACGCGGCCCTGGAGGCTGGGCTTTTCCATGGGAAATGGCTCCTCAGCCAGGGACAGGGGACTACTGCCCAGGAGGACAGGGCCCCTGAAAAGGCGCCTGCCACTCTCCTTGCTTGCAAGGGGACACTGTGACATAAGGCCAGGCAGGGAGAGTGGTGGCCCAGAGCAAGGCCCAGACAGAGCGCTGGATGGGCATTGCTTGTAAAATGACTGCTGTGGGTCAGGACACCAACAACCCATTGCCATCTGCCTTAATAGTCATTAGGAAAAAGTAGCTCAACCTATTTGATCCATTAATTGATAAATATCACCACTTTACCACTTGAACCAAATCACAGAAAATTGGAAACAGATGATCATTGGCTTTGATACCTTTCCTTCCATTTCATTACCCAGAGATGATCAACTCTATACTTCAAGTGATGCAGATTTATTACAGAATGCCCAAGATCCTGAGGATCTATTTTGGCTCAGACCAGGGCACTGCTTCAATATTTTACTATTTTCTAAGTAATAAAATGTAACTTCATGTTGGATGATATATTCAAGGCATGAAATTATCATCCAACATTGTTCTTCCCAAAACATTAGCCCAATTTACTCTTTAGGAATTTGAAGGTTCTAGAGGACCTGTTAGACTTGTCATTGGCAAACGATCCAACATACTCCAGAGAACATATGAGTGCCATAAGAACAAAATAAGGTCAGCCTATAGCAATGGGCAGCTGGGAGAAGCACTGGGAGAAGTGCTGGAAGAAGCACTGGCCATGGCACCAGGGCTGCTGGGCAGCAGAAGCCTCCACAGCCCTGCAGGGAGCCTGGAGCACAGCTCTGCATAACCATGCTCAGTCCTGGACAGATGCACATGAGTTCCCATCACAGGCTACAGTGTGACAGTCCCAGGTGCAAGCCTGTCATGCCAGCCACCAGGGAGGTTGGAACATTTGAGGCAAGAGGAATGTCTGAGGTCAGCCTTGGCAAAGTAGACCCCCTGGCCAAGGGGATAAACGTTTACAGGGGTCTCTGAGGGTGTAGCTCAGGTAGGTCACTTGCCTAACAGGCTCAGGGCCCTGGGATCAATCTCCAGAACCACACATACACCAAAAAGTGACCTTGGAACATGGTTTAAAATGATGGGTCAGATACACAGAAGGAAACAGGAAAGGGTTTTTAAAGCAAGAACTTAAAAAAAAAAAAAAAAAAAAAAAAACCTCACAGGTGCAGCAGGAAAACCAGGCACAGAGTGAGAACTGAAATACCTGGGCGGGTCTGTCTTTTAAACTGGCCTCCTGCTCCCCAGGTCACACTGGGCTCCTCTGTGGAACTCCCCTCTCCAGGAGGCCTGCGGGTCAGGCCACCTCTTCTCCTCTGAGGTCCGCGGCCCAGGCCACACTGCTGAGGCCCCCGCATCCTGAACAGGACCCTGCAAATCAAAACCCACCAGCTGTGACCAGCAGCTCCGCTGAGGAGAGCCCTCAGGTGAGGACCCGGACAGCGGGGTCGGGGGTGGGCGCTGTGGGGACCGCCCTGGCGGCTCCGGGGGAACAGGCAGCCGGGACCCAGGCTCCAAGACGGCGGCAGAGTCCTCCCGGGTCCCACCCTCGTGTGGGCGCCTAGACCGGGGCCGCTCAGGCCAGCTCACCTTCTCCCGTCATGGACCCGGGAGCCAGACCCCACAACCGCGACCCGCAGCCCCGCCGCCCTGTGCTACTTCCAGGCTCCCGGGCTCTGAGCTCCAGGGGACCAGGCTCAAAGTTCCCGCCCTGGCTTAGGCCCCGCCCCCGTCTCCCTGGCGACGGCCCCACCCCTCTTCTGCGACCCACTCAGCGTGCTGAGGGCGGGGCTCTGGGCGCCCAGCCTGCTGCTGTCAGCTCAGCTGGTGACCTAGGGTGGAACAGCAACTAACTAGCCTCCTCACCTGTCCCCAACTTCCAGGGTGTGAGGCCTGCGGCTACCCCTCGGGGCCGTGGGACCCTGTGGACGCGGCCCTGGAGGCTGGGCTTTTCCATGGGAAATGGCTCCTCAGCCAGGGACAGGGGACTACTGCCCAGGAGGACAGGGCCCCTGAAAAGGCGCCTGCCACTCTCCTTGCTTGCAAGGGGACACTGTGACATAAGGCCAGGCAGGGAGAGTGGTGGCCCAGAGCAAGGCCCAGACAGAGCGCTGGATGGGCATTGCTTGTAAAATGACTGCTGTGGGTCAGGACACCAACAACCCATTGCCATCTGCCTTAATAGTCATTAGGAAAAAGTAGCTCAACCTATTTGATCCATTAATTGATAAATATCACCACTTTACCACTTGAACCAAATCACAGAAAATTGGAAACAGATGATCATTGGCTTTGATACCTTTCCTTCCATTTCATTACCCAGAGATGATCAACTCTATACTTCAAGTGATGCAGATTTATTACAGAATGCCCAAGATCCTGAGGATCTATTTTGGCTCAGACCAGGGCACTGCTTCAATATTTTACTATTTTCTAAGTAATAAAATGTAACTTCATGTTGGATGATATATTCAAGGCATGAAATTATCATCCAACATTGTTCTTCCCAAAACATTAGCCCAATTTACTCTTTAGGAATTTGAAGGTTCTAGAGGACCTGTTAGACTTGTCATTGGCAAACGATCCAACATACTCCAGAGAACATATGAGTGCCATAAGAACAAAATAAGGTCAGCCTATAGCAATGGGCAGCTGGGAGAAGCACTGGGAGAAGTGCTGGAAGAAGCACTGGCCATGGCACCAGGGCTGCTGGGCAGCAGAAGCCTCCACAGCCCTGCAGGGAGCCTGGAGCACAGCTCTGCATAACCATGCTCAGTCCTGGACAGATGCACATGAGTTCCCATCACAGGCTACAGTGTGACAGTCCCAGGTGCAAGCCTGTCATGCCAGCCACCAGGGAGGTTGGAACATTTGAGGCAAGAGGAATGTCTGAGGTCAGCCTTGGCAAAGTAGACCCCCTGGCCAAGGGGATAAACGTTTACAGGGGTCTCTGAGGGTGTAGCTCAGGTAGGTCACTTGCCTAACAGGCTCAGGGCCCTGGGATCAATCTCCAGAACCACACATACACCAAAAAGTGACCTTGGAACATGGTTTAAAATGATGGGTCAGGTACACAGAAGGAAACAGGAAAGGGTTTTTAAAGCAAGAACTTAAAAAAAAAAAAAAAAAAACAAAAAACAAAAAAACCTCACAGGTGCAGCAGGAAAACCAGGCACAGAGTGAGAACTGAAATACCTGGGCGGGTCTGTCTTTTAAACTGGCCTCCTGCTCCCCAGGTCACACTGGGCTCCTCTGTGGAACTCCCCTCTCCAGGAGGCCTGCGGGTCAGGCCACCTCTTCTCCTCTGAGGTCCGCGGCCCAGGCCACACTGCTGAGGCCCCCGCATCCTGAACAGGACCCTGCAAATCAAAACCCACCAGCTGTGACCAGCAGCTTCGCTGAGGAGAGCCCTCAGGTGAGGACCGGGACAGCGGGGTCGGGGGTGGGCGCTGTGGGGACCGCCCTGGCGGCTCCGGGGGAACAGGCAGCCGGGACCCAGGCTCCAAGACGGCGGCAGAGTCCTCCCGGGTCCCAACCTCGTGTGGGCGCCTAGACCGGGGCCGCTCAGGCCAGCTCACCTTCTCCCGTCATGGACCCGGGAGCCAGACCCCACAACCGCGACCCGCAGCCCCGCCGCCCTGTGCTACTTCCAGGCTCCCGGGCTCTGAGCTCCAGGGGACCAGGCTCAAAGTTCCCGCCCTGGCTTAGGCCCCGCCCCCGTCTCCCTGGCGACGGCCCCACCCCTCTTCCGCGACCCACTCAGCGTGCTGAGGGCGGGGCTCTGGGCGCCCAGCCTGCTGCTGTCAGCTCAGCTGGTGACCTAGGGTGGAACAGCAACTAACTAGCCTCCTCACCTGTCCCCAACTTCCAGGGTGTGAGGCCTGCGGCTACCCCTCGGGGCCGTGGGACCCTGTGGACGCGGCCCTGGAGGCTGGGCTTTTCCATGGGAAATGGCTCCTCAGCCAGGGACAGGGGACTACTGCCCAGGAGGACAGGGCCCCTGAAAAGGCGCCTGCCACTCTCCTTGCTTGCAAGGGGACACTGTGACATAAGGCCAGGCAGGGAGAGTGGTGGCCCAGAGCAAGGCCCAGACAGAGCGCTGGATGGGCATTGCTTGTAAAATGACTGCTGTGGGTCAGGACACCAACAACCCATTGCCATCTGCCTTAATAGTCATTAGGAAAAAGTAGCTCAACCTATTTGATCCATTAATTGATAAATATCACCACTTTACCACTTGAACCAAATCACAGAAAATTGGAAACAGATGATCATTGGCTTTGATACCTTTCCTTCCATTTCATTACCCAGAGATGATCAACTCTATACTTCAAGTGATGCAGATTTATTACAGAATGCCCAAGATCCTGAGGATCTATTTTGGCTCAGACCAGGGCACTGCTTCAATATTTTACTATTTTCTAAGTAATAAAATGTAACTTCATGTTGGATGATATATTCAAGGCATGAAATTATCATCCAACATTGTTCTTCCCAAAACATTAGCCCAATTTACTCTTTAGGAATTTGAAGGTTCTAGAGGACCTGTTAGACTTGTCATTGGCAAACGATCCAACATACTCCAGAGAACATATGAGTGCCATAAGAACAAAATAAGGTCAGCCTATAGCAATGGGCAGCTGGGAGAAGCACTGGGAGAAGTGCTGGAAGAAGCACTGGCCATGGCACCAGGGCTGCTGGGCAGCAGAAGCCTCCACAGCCCTGCAGGGAGCCTGGAGCACAGCTCTGCATAACCATGCTCAGTCCTGGACAGATGCACATGAGTTCCCATCACAGGCTACAGTGTGACAGTCCCAGGTGCAAGCCTGTCATGCCAGCCACCAGGGAGGTTGGAACATTTGAGGCAAGAGGAATGTCTGAGGTCAGCCTTGGCAAAGTAGACCCCCTGGCCAAGGGGATAAACGTTTACAGGGGTCTCTGAGGGTGTAGCTCAGGTAGGTCACTTGCCTAACAGGCTCAGGGCCCTGGGATCAATCTCCAGAACCACACATACACCAAAAAGTGACCTTGGAACATGGTTTAAAATGATGGGTCAGGTACACAGAAGGAAACAGGAAAGGGTTTTTAAAGCAAGAACTTAAAAAAAAAAAAAAAAAAAAAAAAAAAAAAAAAAAAAAAAAAAAAAAAACCTCACAGGTGCAGCAGGAAAACCAGGCACAGAGTGAGAACTGAAATACCTGGGCGGGTCTGTCTTTTAAACTGGCCTCCTGCTCCCCAGGTCACACTGGGCTCCTCTGTGGAACTCCCCTCTCCAGGAGGCCTGCGGGTCAGGCCACCTCTTCTCCTCTGAGGTCCGCGGCCCAGGCCACACTGCTGAGGCCCCCGCATCCTGAACAGGACCCTGCAAATCAAAACCCACCAGCTGTGACCAGCAGCTCCGCTGAGGAGAGCCCTCAGGTGAGGACCCGGACAGCGGGGTCGGGGGTGGGCGCTGTGGGGACCGCCCTGGCGGCTCCGGGGGAACAGGCAGCCGGGACCCAGGCTCCAAGACGGCGGCAGAGTCCTCCCGGGTCCCACCCTCGTGTGGGCGCCTAGACCGGGGCCGCTCAGGCCAGCTCACCTTCTCCCGTCATGGACCCGGGAGCCAGACCCCACAACCGCGACCCGCAGCCCCGCCGCCCTGTGCTACTTCCAGGCTCCCGGGCTCTGAGCTCCAGGGGACCAGGCTCAAAGTTCCCGCCCTGGCTTAGGCCCCGCCCCCGTCTCCCTGGCGACGGCCCCACCCCTCTTCCGCGACCCACTCAGCGTGCTGAGGGCGGGGCTCTGGGCGCCCAGCCTGCTGCTGTCAGCTCAGCTGGTGACCTAGGGTGGAACAGCAACTAACTAGCCTCCTCACCTGTCCCCAACTTCCAGGGTGTGAGGCCTGCGGCTACCCCTCGGGGCCGTGGGACCCTGTGGACGCGGCCCTGGAGGCTGGGCTTTTCCATGGGAAATGGCTCCTCAGCCAGGGACAGGGGACTACTGCCCAGGAGGACAGGGCCCCTGAAAAGGCGCCTGCCACTCTCCTTGCTTGCAAGGGGACACTGTGACATAAGGCCAGGCAGGGAGAGTGGTGGCCCAGAGCAAGGCCCAGACAGAGCGCTGGATGGGCATTGCTTGTAAAATGACTGCTGTGGGTCAGGACACCAACAACCCATTGCCATCTGCCTTAATAGTCATTAGGAAAAAGTAGCTCAACCTATTTGATCCATTAATTGATAAATATCACCACTTTACCACTTGAACCAAATCACAGAAAATTGGAAACAGATGATCATTGGCTTTGATACCTTTCCTTCCATTTCATTACCCAGAGATGATCAACTCTATACTTCAAGTGATGCAGATTTATTACAGAATGCCCAAGATCCTGAGGATCTATTTTGGCTCAGACCAGGGCACTGCTTCAATATTTTACTATTTTCTAAGTAATAAAATGTAACTTCATGTTGGATGATATATTCAAGGCATGAAATTATCATCCAACATTGTTCTTCCCAAAACATTAGCCCAATTTACTCTTTAGGAATTTGAAGGTTCTAGAGGACCTGTTAGACTTGTCATTGGCAAACGATCCAACATACTCCAGAGAACATATGAGTGCCATAAGAACAAAATAAGGTCAGCCTATAGCAATGGGCAGCTGGGAGAAGCACTGGGAGAAGTGCTGGAAGAAGCACTGGCCATGGCACCAGGGCTGCTGGGCAGCAGAAGCCTCCACAGCCCTGCAGGGAGCCTGGAGCACAGCTCTGCATAACCATGCTCAGTCCTGGACAGATGCACATGAGTTCCCATCACAGGCTACAGTGTGACAGTCCCAGGTGCAAGCCTGTCATGCCAGCCACCAGGGAGGTTGGAACATTTGAGGCAAGAGGAATGTCTGAGGTCAGCCTTGGCAAAGTAGACCCCCTGGCCAAGGGGATAAACGTTTACAGGGGTCTCTGAGGGTGTAGCTCAGGTAGGTCACTTGCCTAACAGGCTCAGGGCCCTGGGATCAATCTCCAGAACCACACATACACCAAAAAGTGACCTTGGAACATGGTTTAAAATGATGGGTCAGGTACACAGAAGGAAACAGGAAAGGGTTTTTAAAGCAAGAACTTAAAAAAAAAAAAAAAAAAAAAAAAAAAAAAAAAAAACCTCACAGGTGCAGCAGGAAAACCAGGCACAGAGTGAGAACTGAAATACCTGGGCGGGTCTGTCTTTTAAACTGGCCTCCTGCTCCCCAGGTCACACTGGGCTCCTCTGTGGAACTCCCCTCTCCAGGAGGCCTGCGGGTCAGGCCACCTCTTCTCCTCTGAGGTCCGCGGCCCAGGCCACACTGCTGAGGCCCCCGCATCCTGAACAGGACCCTGCAAATCAAAACCCACCAGCTGTGACCAGCAGCTCCGCTGAGGAGAGCCCTCAGGTGAGGACCCGGACAGCGGGGTCGGGGGTGGGCGCTGTGGGGACCGCCCTGGCGGCTCCGGGGGAACAGGCAGCCGGGACCCAGGCTCCAAGACGGCGGCAGAGTCCTCCCGGGTCCCACCCTCGTGTGGGCGCCTAGACCGGGGCCGCTCAGGCCAGCTCACCTTCTCCCGTCATGGACCCGGGAGCCAGACCCCACAACCGCGACCCGCAGCCCCGCCGCCCTGTGCTACTTCCAGGCTCCCGGGCTCTGAGCTCCAGGGGACCAGGCTCAAAGTTCCCGCCCTGGCTTAGGCCCCGCCCCCGTCTCCCTGGCGACGGCCCCACCCCTCTTCCGCGACCCACTCAGCGTGCTGAGGGCGGGGCTCTGGGCGCCCAGCCTGCTGCTGTCAGCTCAGCTGGTGACCTAGGGTGGAACAGCAACTAACTAGCCTCCTCACCTGTCCCCAACTTCCAGGGTGTGAGGCCTGCGGCTACCCCTCGGGGCCGTGGGACCCTGTGGACGCGGCCCTGGAGGCTGGGCTTTTCCATGGGAAATGGCTCCTCAGCCAGGGACAGGGGACTACTGCCCAGGAGGACAGGGCCCCTGAAAAGGCGCCTGCCACTCTCCTTGCTTGCAAGGGGACACTGTGACATAAGGCCAGGCAGGGAGAGTGGTGGCCCAGAGCAAGGCCCAGACAGAGCGCTGGATGGGCATTGCTTGTAAAATGACTGCTGTGGGTCAGGACACCAACAACCCATTGCCATCTGCCTTAATAGTCATTAGGAAAAAGTAGCTCAACCTATTTGATCCATTAATTGATAAATATCACCACTTTACCACTTGAACCAAATCACAGAAAATTGGAAACAGATGATCATTGGCTTTGATACCTTTCCTTCCATTTCATTACCCAGAGATGATCAACTCTATACTTCAAGTGATGCAGATTTATTACAGAATGCCCAAGATCCTGAGGATCTATTTTGGCTCAGACCAGGGCACTGCTTCAATATTTTACTATTTTCTAAGTAATAAAATGTAACTTCATGTTGGATGATATATTCAAGGCATGAAATTATCATCCAACATTGTTCTTCCCAAAACATTAGCCCAATTTACTCTTTAGGAATTTGAAGGTTCTAGAGGACCTGTTAGACTTGTCATTGGCAAACGATCCAACATACTCCAGAGAACATATGAGTGCCATAAGAACAAAATAAGGTCAGCCTATAGCAATGGGCAGCTGGGAGAAGCACTGGGAGAAGTGCTGGAAGAAGCACTGGCCATGGCACCAGGGCTGCTGGGCAGCAGAAGCCTCACAGCCCTGCAGGGAGCCTGGAGCACAGCTCTGCATAACCATGCTCAGTCCTGGACAGATGCACATGAGTTCCCATCACAGGCTACAGTGTGACAGTCCCAGGTGCAAGCCTGTCATGCCAGCCACCAGGGAGGTTGGAACATTTGAGGCAAGAGGAATGTCTGAGGTCAGCCTTGGCAAAGTAGACCCCCTGGCCAAGGGGATAAACGTTTACAGGGGTCTCTGAGGGTGTAGCTCAGGTAGGTCACTTGCCTAACAGGCTCAGGGCCCTGGGATCAATCTCCAGAACCACACATACACCAAAAAGTGACCTTGGAACATGGTTTAAAATGATGGGTCAGGTACACAGAAGGAAACAGGAAAGGGTTTTTAAAGCAAGAACTTAAAAAAAAAAAAAAAACCTCACAGGTGCAGCAGGAAAACCAGGCACAGAGTGAGAACTGAAATACCTGGGCGGGTCTGTCTTTTAAACTGGCCTCCTGCTCCCCAGGTCACACTGGGCTCCTCTGTGGAACTCCCCTCTCCAGGAGGCCTGCGGGTCAGGCCACCTCTTCTCCTCTGAGGTCCGCGGCCCAGGCCACACTGCTGAGGCCCCGCATCCTGAACAGGACCCTGCAAATCAAAACCCACCAGCTGTGACCAGCAGCTCCGCTGAGGAGAGCCCTCAGGTGAGGACCCGGACAGCGGGGTCGGGGGTGGGCGCTGTGGGGACCGCCCTGGCGGCTCCGGGGGAACAGGCAGCCGGGACCCAGGCTCCAAGACGGCGGCAGAGTCCTCCCGGGTCCCACCCTCGTGTGGGCGCCTAGACCGGGGCCGCTCAGGCCAGCTCACCTTCTCCCGTCATGGACCCGGGAGCCAGACCCCACAACCGCGACCCGCAGCCCCGCCGCCCTGTGCTACTTCCAGGCTCCCGGGCTCTGAGCTCCAGGGGACCAGGCTCAAAGTTCCCGCCCTGGCTTAGGCCCCGCCCCCGTCTCCCTGGCGACGGCCCCACCCCTCTTCCGCGACCCACTCAGCGTGCTGAGGGCGGGGCTCTGGGCGCCCAGCCTGCTGCTGTCAGCTCAGCTGGTGACCTAGGGTGGAACAGCAACTAACTAGCCTCCTCACCTGTCCCCAACTTCCAGGGTGTGAGGCCTGCGGCTACCCCTCGGGGCCGTGGGACCCTGTGGAAGCGGCCCTGGAGGCTGGGCTTTTCCATGGGAAATGGCTCCTCAGCCAGGGACAGGGGACTACTGCCCAGGAGGACAGGGCCCCTGAAAAGGCGCCTGCCACTCTCCTTGCTTGCAAGGGGACACTGTGACATAAGGCCAGGCAGGGAGAGTGGTGGCCCAGAGCAAGGCCCAGACAGAGCGCTGGATGGGCATTGCTTGTAAAATGACTGCTGTGGGTCAGGACACCAACAACCCATTGCCATCTGCCTTAATAGTCATTAGGAAAAAGTAGCTCAACCTATTTGATCCATTAATTGATAAATATCACCACTTTACCACTTGAACCAAATCACAGAAAATTGGAAACAGATGATCATTGGCTTTGATACCTTTCCTTCCATTTCATTACCCAGAGATGATCAACTCTATACTTCAAGTGATGCAGATTTATTACAGAATGCCCAAGATCCT
Organism: Callospermophilus lateralis; assembly: GCF_048772815.1. Taxonomy (NCBI): domain Eukaryota; kingdom Metazoa; phylum Chordata; class Mammalia; order Rodentia; family Sciuridae; genus Callospermophilus; species Callospermophilus lateralis. The sequence continues at coordinate 93,571,301 of NC_135318.1, forward strand.
GAGGATCTATTTTGGCTCAGACCAGGGCACTGCTTCAATATTTTACTATTTTCTAAGTAATAAAATGTAACTTCATGTTGGATGATATATTCAAGGCATGAAATTATCATCCAACATTGTTCTTCCCAAAACATTAGCCCAATTTACTCTTTAGGAATTTGAAGGTTCTAGAGGACCTGTTAGACTTGTCATTGGCAAACGATCCAACATACTCCAGAGAACATATGAGTGCCATAAGAACAAAATAAGGTCAGCCTATAGCAATGGGCAGCTGGGAGAAGCACTGGGAGAAGTGCTGGAAGAAGCACTGGCCATGGCACCAGGGCTGCTGGGCAGCAGAAGCCTCCACAGCCCTGCAGGGAGCCTGGAGCACAGCTCTGCATAACCATGCTCAGTCCTGGACAGATGCACATGAGTTCCCATCACAGGCTACAGTGTGACAGTCCCAGGTGCAAGCCTGTCATGCCAGCCACCAGGGAGGTTGGAACATTTGAGGCAAGAGGAATGTCTGAGGTCAGCCTTGGCAAAGTAGACCCCCTGGCCAAGGGGATAAACGTTTACAGGGGTCTCTGAGGGTGTAGCTCAGGTAGGTCACTTGCCTAACAGGCTCAGGGCCCTGGGATCAATCTCCAGAACCACACATACACCAAAAAGTGACCTTGGAACATGGTTTAAAATGATGGGTCAGGTACACAGAAGGAAACAGGAAAGGGTTTTTAAAGCAAGAACTTAAAAAAAAAAAAAAAAAAAAAAAAAAAAAAACCTCACAGGTGCAGCAGGAAAACCAGGCACAGAGTGAGAACTGAAATACCTGGGCGGGTCTGTCTTTTAAACTGGCCTCCTGCTCCCCAGGTCACACTGGGCTCCTCTGTGGAACTCCCCTCTCCAGGAGGCCTGCGGGTCAGGCCACCTCTTCTCCTCTGAGGTCCGCGGCCCAGGCCACACTGCTGAGGCCCCCGCATCCTGAACAGGACCCTGCAAATCAAAACCCACCAGCTGTGACCAGCAGCTCCGCTGAGGAGAGCCCTCAGGTGAGGACCCGGACAGCGGGGTCGGGGGTGGGCGCTGTGGGGACCGCCCTGGCGGCTCCGGGGGAACAGGCAGCCGGGACCCAGGCTCCAAGACGGCGGCAGAGTCCTCCCGGGTCCCACCCTCGTGTGGGCGCCTAGACCGGGGCCGCTCAGGCCAGCTCACCTTCTCCCGTCATGGACCCGGGAGCCAGACCCCACAACCGCGACCCGCAGCCCCGCCGCCCTGTGCTACTTCCAGGCTCCCGGGCTCTGAGCTCCAGGGGACCAGGCTCAAAGTTCCCGCCCTGGCTTAGGCCCCGCCCCCGTCTCCCTGGCGACGGCCCCACCCCTCTTCCGCGACCCACTCAGCGTGCTGAGGGCGGGGCTCTGGGCGCCCAGCCTGCTGCTGTCAGCTCAGCTGGTGACCTAGGGTGGAACAGCAACTAACTAGCCTCCTCACCTGTCCCCAACTTCCAGGGTGTGAGGCCTGCGGCTACCCCTCGGGGCCGTGGGACCCTGTGGACGCGGCCCTGGAGGCTGGGCTTTTCCATGGGAAATGGCTCCTCAGCCAGGGACAGGGGACTACTGCCCAGGAGGACAGGGCCCCTGAAAAGGCGCCTGCCACTCTCCTTGCTTGCAAGGGGACACTGTGACATAAGGCCAGGCAGGGAGAGTGGTGGCCCAGAGCAAGGCCCAGACAGAGCGCTGGATGGGCATTGCTTGTAAAATGACTGCTGTGGGTCAGGACACCAACAACCCATTGCCATCTGCCTTAATAGTCATTAGGAAAAAGTAGCTCAACCTATTTGATCCATTAATTGATAAATATCACCACTTTACCACTTGAACCAAATCACAGAAAATTGGAAACAGATGATCATTGGCTTTGATACCTTTCCTTCCATTTCATTACCCAGAGATGATCAACTCTATACTTCAAGTGATGCAGATTTATTACAGAATGCCCAAGATCCTGAGGATCTATTTTGGCTCAGACCAGGGCACTGCTTCAATATTTTACTATTTTCTAAGTAATAAAAATGTAACTTCATGTTGGATGATATATTCAAGGCATGAAATTATCATCCAACATTGTTCTTCCCAAAACATTAGCCCAATTTACTCTTTAGGAATTTGAAGGTTCTAGAGGACCTGTTAGACTTGTCATTGGCAAACGATCCAACATACTCCAGAGAACATATGAGTGCCATAAGAACAAAATAAGGTCAGCCTATAGCAATGGGCAGCTGGGAGAAGCACTGGGAGAAGTGCTGGAAGAAGCACTGGCCATGGCACCAGGGCTGCTGGGCAGCAGAAGCCTCCACAGCCCTGCAGGGAGCCTGGAGCACAGCTCTGCATAACCATGCTCAGTCCTGGACAGATGCACATGAGTTCCCATCACAGGCTACAGTGTGACAGTCCCAGGTGCAAGCCTGTCATGCCAGCCACCAGGGAGGTTGGAACATTTGAGGCAAGAGGAATGTCTGAGGTCAGCCTTGGCAAAGTAGACCCCCTGGCCAAGGGGATAAACGTTTACAGGGGTCTCTGAGGGTGTAGCTCAGGTAGGTCACTTGCCTAACAGGCTCAGGGCCCTGGGATCAATCTCCAGAACCACACATACACCAAAAAGTGACCTTGGAACATGGTTTAAAATGATGGGTCAGGTACACAGAAGGAAACAGGAAAGGGTTTTTAAAGCAAGAACTTAAAAAAAAAAAAAAAAAAAAAAAAAAAAAAAAAAACCTCACAGGTGCAGCAGGAAAACCAGGCACAGAGTGAGAACTGAAATACCTGGGCGGGTCTGTCTTTTAAACTGGCCTCCTGCTCCCCAGGTCACACTGGGCTCCTCTGTGGAACTCCCCTCTCCAGGAGGCCTGCGGGTCAGGCCACCTCTTCTCCTCTGAGGTCCGCGGCCCAGGCCACACTGCTGAGGCCCCCGCATCCTGAACAGGACCCTGCAAATCAAAACCCACCAGCTGTGACCAGCAGCTCCGCTGAGGAGAGCCCTCAGGTGAGGACCCGGACAGCGGGGTCGGGGGTGGGCGCTGTGGGGACCGCCCTGGCGGCTCCGGGGGAACAGGCAGCCGGGACCCAGGCTCCAAGACGGCGGCAGAGTCCTCCCGGGTCCCACCCTCGTGTGGGCGCCTAGACCGGGGCCGCTCAGGCCAGCTCACCTTCTCCCGTCATGGACCCGGGAGCCAGACCCCACAACCGCGACCCGCAGCCCCGCCGCCCTGTGCTACTTCCAGGCTCCCGGGCTCTGAGCTCCAGGGGACCAGGCTCAAAGTTCCCGCCCTGGCTTAGGCCCCGCCCCCGTCTCCCTGGCGACGGCCCCACCCCTCTTCCGCGACCCACTCAGCGTGCTGAGGGCGGGGCTCTGGGCGCCCAGCCTGCTGCTGTCAGCTCAGCTGGTGACCTAGGGTGGAACAGCAACTAACTAGCCTCCTCACCTGTCCCCAACTTCCAGGGTGTGAGGCCTGCGGCTACCCCTCGGGGCCGTGGGACCCTGTGGACGCGGCCCTGGAGGCTGGGCTTTTCCATGGGAAATGGCTCCTCAGCCAGGGACAGGGGACTACTGCCCAGGAGGACAGGGCCCCTGAAAAGGCGCCTGCCACTCTCCTTGCTTGCAAGGGGACACATTGCTTGTAAAATGACTGCTGTGGGTCAGGACACCAACAACCCATTGCCATCTGCCTTAATAGTCATTAGGAAAAAGTAGCTCAACCTATTTGATCCATTAATTGATAAATATCACCACTTTACCACTTGAACCAAATCACAGAAAATTGGAAACAGATGATCATTGGCTTTGATACCTTTCCTTCCATTTCATTACCCAGAGATGATCAACTCTATACTTCAAGTGATGCAGATTTATTACAGAATGCCCAAGATCCTGAGGATCTATTTTGGCTCAGACCAGGGCACTGCTTCAATATTTTACTATTTTCTAAGTAATAAAATGTAACTTCATGTTGGATGATATATTCAAGGCATGAAATTATCATCCAACATTGTTCTTCCCAAAACATTAGCCCAATTTACTCTTTAGGAATTTGAAGGTTCTAGAGGACCTGTTAGACTTGTCATTGGCAAACGATCCAACATACTCCAGAGAACATATGAGTGCCATAAGAACAAAATAAGGTCAGCCTATAGCAATGGGCAGCTGGGAGAAGCACTGGGAGAAGTGCTGGAAGAAGCACTGGCCATGGCACCAGGGCTGCTGGGCAGCAGAAGCCTCCACAGCCCTGCAGGGAGCCTGGAGCACAGCTCTGCATAACCATGCTCAGTCCTGGACAGATGCACATGAGTTCCCATCACAGGCTACAGTGTGACAGTCCCAGGTGCAAGCCTGTCATGCCAGCCACCAGGGAGGTTGGAACATTTGAGGCAAGAGGAATGTCTGAGGTCAGCCTTGGCAAAGTAGACCCCCTGGCCAAGGGGATAAACGTTTACAGGGGTCTCTGAGGGTGTAGCTCAGGTAGGTCACTTGCCTAACAGGCTCAGGGCCCTGGGATCAATCTCCAGAACCACACATACACCAAAAAGTGACCTTGGAACATGGTTTAAAATGATGGGTCAGGTACACAGAAGGAAACAGGAAAGGGTTTTTAAAGCAAGAACTAAAAAAAAAAAAAAAAAAAAAAAAAAAAAAAAAAAAAACCTCACAGGTGCAGCAGGAAAACCAGGCACAGAGTGAGAACTGAAATACCTGGGCGGGTCTGTCTTTTAAACTGGCCTCCTGCTCCCCAGGTCACACTGGGCTCCTCTGTGGAACTCCCCTCTCCAGGAGGCCTGCGGGTCAGGCCACCTCTTCTCCTCTGAGGTCCGCGGCCCAGGCCACACTGCTGAGGCCCCCGCATCCTGAACAGGACCCTGCAAATCAAAACCCACCAGCTGTGACCAGCAGCTCCGCTGAGGAGAGCCCTCAGGTGAGGACCCGGACAGCGGGGTCGGGGGTGGGCGCTGTGGGGACCGCCCTGGCGGCTCCGGGGGAACAGGCAGCCGGGACCCAGGCTCCAAGACGGCGGCAGAGTCCTCCCGGGTCCCACCCTCGTGTGGGCGCCTAGACCGGGGCCGCTCAGGCCAGCTCACCTTCTCCCGTCATGGACCCGGGAGCCAGACCCCACAACCGCGACCCGCAGCCCCGCCGCCCTGTGCTACTTCCAGGCTCCCGGGCTCTGAGCTCCAGGGGACCAGGCTCAAAGTTCCCGCCCTGGCTTAGGCCCCGCCCCCGTCTCCCTGGCGACGGCCCCACCCCTCTTCCGCGACCCACTCAGCGTGCTGAGGGCGGGGCTCTGGGCGCCCAGCCTGCTGCTGTCAGCTCAGCTGGTGACCTAGGGTGGAACAGCAACTAACTAGCCTCCTCACCTGTCCCCAACTTCCAGGGTGTGAGGCCTGCGGCTACCCCTCGGGGCCGTGGGACCCTGTGGACGCGGCCCTGGAGGCTGGGCTTTTCCATGGGAAATGGCTCCTCAGCCAGGGACAGGGGACTACTGCCCAGGAGGACAGGGCCCCTGAAAAGGCGCCTGCCACTCTCCTTGCTTGCAAGGGGACACTGTGACATAAGGCCAGGCAGGGAGAGTGGTGGCCCAGAGCAAGGCCCAGACAGAGCGCTGGATGGGCATTGCTTGTAAAATGACTGCTGTGGGTCAGGACACCAACAACCCATTGCCATCTGCCTTAATAGTCATTAGGAAAAAGTAGCTCAACCTATTTGATCCATTAATTGATAAATATCACCACTTTACCACTTGAACCAAATCACAGAAAATTGGAAACAGATGATCATTGGCTTTGATACCTTTCCTTCCATTTCATTACCCAGAGATGATCAACTCTATACTTCAAGTGATGCAGATTTATTACAGAATGCCCAAGATCCTGAGGATCTATTTTGGCTCAGACCAGGGCACTGCTTCAATATTTTACTATTTTCTAAGTAATAAAATGTAACTTCATGTTGGATGATATATTCAAGGCATGAAATTATCATCCAACATTGTTCTTCCCAAAACATTAGCCCAATTTACTCTTTAGGAATTTGAAGGTTCTAGAGGACCTGTTAGACTTGTCATTGGCAAACGATCCAACATACTCCAGAGAACATATGAGTGCCATAAGAACAAAATAAGGTCAGCCTATAGCAATGGGCAGCTGGGAGAAGCACTGGGAGAAGTGCTGGAAGAAGCACTGGCCATGGCACCAGGGCTGTTGGGCAGCAGAAGCCTCCACAGCCCTGCAGGGAGCCTGGAGCACAGCTCTGCATAACCATGCTCAGTCCTGGACAGATGCACATGAGTTCCCATCACAGGCTACAGTGTGACAGTCCCAGGTGCAAGCCTGTCATGCCAGCCACCAGGGAGGTTGGAACATTTGAGGCAAGAGGAATGTCTGAGGTCAGCCTTGGCAAAGTAGACCCCCTGGCCAAGGGGATAAACGTTTACAGGGGTCTCTGAGGGTGTAGCTCAGGTAGGTCACTTGCCTAACAGGCTCAGGGCCCTGGGATCAATCTCCAGAACCACACATACACCAAAAAGTGACCTTGGAACATGGTTTAAAATGATGGGTCAGGTACACAGAAGGAAACAGGAAAGGGTTTTTAAAGCAAGAACTTAAAAAAAAAAAAACAAAAAAAAAAAAAAAAAAACCTCACAGGTGCAGCAGGAAAACCAGGCACAGAGTGAGAACTGAAATACCTGGGCGGGTCTGTCTTTTAAACTGGCCTCCTGCTCCCCAGGTCACACTGGGCTCCTCTGTGGAACTCCCCTCTCCAGGAGGCCTGCGGGTCAGGCCACCTCTTCTCCTCTGAGGTCCGCGGCCCAGGCCACACTGCTGAGGCCCCCGCATTCTGAACAGGACCCTGCAAATCAAAACCCACCAGCTGTGACCAGCAGCTCCGCTGAGGAGAGCCCTCAGGTGAGGACCCGGACAGCGGGGTCGGGGGTGGGCGCTGTGGGGACCGCCCTGGCGGCTCCGGGGGAACAGGCAGCCGGGACCCAGGCTCCAAGACGGCGGCAGAGTCCTCCCGGGTCCCACCCTCGTGTGGGCGCCTAGACCGGGGCCGCTCAGGCCAGCTCACCTTCTCCCGTCATGGACCCGGGAGCCAGACCCCACAACCGCGACCCGCAGCCCCGCCGCCCTGTGCTACTTCCAGGCTCCCGGGCTCTGAGCTCCAGGGGACCAGGCTCAAAGTTCCCGCCCTGGCTTAGGCCCCGCCCCCGTCTCCCTGGCGACGGCCCCACCCCTCTTCCGCGACCCACTCAGCGTGCTGAGGGCGGGGCTCTGGGCGCCCAGCCTGCTGCTGTCAGCTCAGCTGGTGACCTAGGGTGGAACAGCAACTAACTAGCCTCCTCACCTGTCCCCAACTTCCAGGGTGTGAGGCCTGCGGCTACCCCTCGGGGCCGTGGGACCCTGTGGACGCGGCCCTGGAGGCTGGGCTTTTCCATGGGAAATGGCTCCTCAGCCAGGGACAGGGGACTACTGCCCAGGAGGACAGGGCCCCTGAAAAGGCGCCTGCCACTCTCCTTGCTTGCAAGGGGACACTGTGACATAAGGCCAGGCAGGGAGAGTGGTGGCCCAGAGCAAGGCCCAGACAGAGCGCTGGATGGGCATTGCTTGTAAAATGACTGCTGTGGGTCAGGACACCAACAACCCATTGCCATCTGCCTTAATAGTCATTAGGAAAAAGTAGCTCAACCTATTTGATCCATTAATTGATAAATATCACCACTTTACCACTTGAACCAAATCACAGAAAATTGGAAACAGATGATCATTGGCTTTGATACCTTTCCTTCCATTTCATTACCCAGAGATGATCAACTCTATACTTCAAGTGATGCAGATTTATTACAGAATGCCCAAGATCCTGAGGATCTATTTTGGCTCAGACCAGGGCACTGCTTCAATATTTTACTATTTTCTAAGTAATAAAATGTAACTTCATGTTGGATGATATATTCAAGGCATGAAATTATCATCCAACATTGTTCTTCCCAAAACATTAGCCCAATTTACTCTTTAGGAATTTGAAGGTTCTAGAGGACCTGTTAGACTTGTCATTGGCAAACGATCCAACATACTCCAGAGAACATATGAGTGCCATAAGAACAAAATAAGGTCAGCCTATAGCAATGGGCAGCTGGGAGAAGCACTGGGAGAAGTGCTGGAAGAAGCACTGGCCATGGCACCAGGGCTGCTGGGCAGCAGAAGCCTCCACAGCCCTGCAGGGAGCCTGGAGCACAGCTCTGCATAACCATGCTCAGTCCTGGACAGATGCACATGAGTTCCCATCACAGGCTACAGTGTGACAGTCCCAGGTGCAAGCCTGTCATGCCAGCCACCAGGGAGGTTGGAACATTTGAGGCAAGAGGAATGTCTGAGGTCAGCCTTGGCAAAGTAGACCCCCTGGCCAAGGGGATAAACGTTTACAGGGGTCTCTGAGGGTGTAGCTCAGGTAGGTCACTTGCCTAACAGGCTCAGGGCCCTGGGATCAATCTCCAGAACCACACATACACCAAAAAGTGACCTTGGAACATGGTTTAAAATGATGGGTCAGGTACACAGAAGGAAACAGGAAAGGGTTTTTAAAGCAAGAACTTAAAAAAAAAAAAAAAAAAAAAAAAAAAAAAAAAAAAAAAAAAACCTCACAGGTGCAGCAGGAAAACCAGGCACAGAGTGAGAACTGAAATACCTGGGCGGGTCTGTCTTTTAAACTGGCCTCCTGCTCCCCAGGTCACACTGGGCTCCTCTGTGGAACTCCCCTCTCCAGGAGGCCTGCGGGTCAGGCCACCTCTTCTCCTCTGAGGTCCGCGGCCCAGGCCACACTGCTGAGGCCCCCGCATCCTGAACAGGACCCTGCAAATCAAAACCCACCAGCTGTGACCAGCAGCTCCGCTGAGGAGAGCCCTCAGGTGAGGACCCGGACAGCGGGGTCGGGGGTGGGCGCTGTGGGGACCGCCCTGGCGGCTCCGGGGGAACAGGCAGCCGGGACCCAGGCTCCAAGACGGCGGCAGAGTCCTCCCGGGTCCCACCCTCGTGTGGGCGCCTAGACCGGGGCCGCTCAGGCCAGCTCACCTTCTCCCGTCATGGACCCGGGAGCCAGACCCCACAACCGCGACCCGCAGCCCCGCCGCCCTGTGCTACTTCCAGGCTCCCGGGCTCTGAGCTCCAGGGGACCAGGCTCAAAGTTCCCGCCCTGGCTTAGGCCCCGCCCCCGTCTCCCTGGCGACGGCCCCACCCCTCTTCCGCGACCCACTCAGCGTGCTGAGGGCGGGGCTCTGGGCGCCCAGCCTGCTGCTGTCAGCTCAGCTGGTGACCTAGGGTGGAACAGCAACTAACTAGCCTCCTCACCTGTCCCCAACTTCCAGGGTGTGAGGCCTGCGGCTACCCCTCGGGGCCGTGGGACCCTGTGGACGCGGCCCTGGAGGCTGGGCTTTTCCATGGGAAATGGCTCCTCAGCCAGGGACAGGGGACTACTGCCCAGGAGGACAGGGCCCCTGAAAAGGCGCCTGCCACTCTCCTTGCTTGCAAGGGGACACTGTGACATAAGGCCAGGCAGGGAGAGTGGTGGCCCAGAGCAAGGCCCAGACAGAGCGCTGGATGGGCATTGCTTGTAAAATGACTGCTGTGGGTCAGGACACCAACAACCCATTGCCATCTGCCTTAATAGTCATTAGGAAAAAGTAGCTCAACCTATTTGATCCATTAATTGATAAATATCACCACTTTACCACTTGAACCAAATCACAGAAAATTGGAAACAGATGATCATTGGCTTTGATACCTTTCCTTCCATTTCATTACCCAGAGATGATCAACTCTATACTTCAAGTGATGCAGATTTATTACAGAATGCCCAAGATCCTGAGGATCTATTTTGGCTCAGACCAGGGCACTGCTTCAATATTTTACTATTTTCTAAGTAATAAAATGTAACTTCATGTTGGATGATATATTCAAGGCATGAAATTATCATCCAACATTGTTCTTCCCAAAACATTAGCCCAATTTACTCTTTAGGAATTTGAAGGTTCTAGAGGACCTGTTAGACTTGTCATTGGCAAACGATCCAACATACTCCAGAGAACATATGAGTGCCATAAGAACAAAATAAGGTCAGCCTATAGCAATGGGCAGCTGGGAGAAGCACTGGGAGAAGTGCTGGAAGAAGCACTGGCCATGGCACCAGGGCTGTTGGGCAGCAGAAGCCTCCACAGCCCTGCAGGGAGCCTGGAGCACAGCTCTGCATAACCATGCTCAGTCCTGGACAGATGCACATGAGTTCCCATCACAGGCTACAGTGTGACAGTCCCAGGTGCAAGCCTGTCATGCCAGCCACCAGGGAGGTTGGAACATTTGAGGCAAGAGGAATGTCTGAGGTCAGCCTTGGCAAAGTAGACCCCCTGGCCAAGGGGATAAACGTTTACAGGGGTCTCTGAGGGTGTAGCTCAGGTAGGTCACTTGCCTAACAGGCTCAGGGCCCTGGGATCAATCTCCAGAACCACACATACACCAAAAAGTGACCTTGGAACATGGTTTAAAATGATGGGTCAGGTACACAGAAGGAAACAGGAAAGGGTTTTTAAAGCAAGAACTTAAAAAAAAAAAAAAAAAAAAAAAAAAAAAAAAACCTCACAGGTGCAGCAGGAAAACCAGGCACAGAGTGAGAACTGAAATACCTGGGCGGGTCTGTCTTTTAAACTGGCCTCCTGCTCCCCAGGTCACACTGGGCTCCTCTGTGGAACTCCCCTCTCCAGGAGGCCTGCGGGTCAGGCCACCTCTTCTCCTCTGAGGTCCGCGGCCCAGGCCACACTGCTGAGGCCCCCGCATTCTGAACAGGACCCTGCAAATCAAAACCCACCAGCTGTGACCAGCAGCTCCGCTGAGGAGAGCCCTCAGGTGAGGACCCGGACAGCGGGGTCGGGGGTGGGCGCTGTGGGGACCGCCCTGGCGGCTCCGGGGGAACAGGCAGCCGGGACCCAGGCTCCAAGACGGCGGCAGAGTCCTCCCGGGTCCCACCCTCGTGTGGGCGCCTAGACCGGGGCCGCTCAGGCCAGCTCACCTTCTCCCGTCATGGACCCGGGAGCCAGACCCCACAACCGCGACCCGCAGCCCCGCCGCCCTGTGCTACTTCCAGGCTCCCGGGCTCTGAGCTCCAGGGGACCAGGCTCAAAGTTCCCGCCCTGGCTTAGGCCCCGCCCCCGTCTCCCTGGCGACGGCCCCACCCCTCTTCCGCGACCCACTCAGCGTGCTGAGGGCGGGGCTCTGGGCGCCCAGCCTGCTGCTGTCAGCTCAGCTGGTGACCTAGGGTGGAACAGCAACTAACTAGCCTCCTCACCTGTCCCCAACTTCCAGGGTGTGAGGCCTGCGGCTACCCCTCGGGGCCGTGGGACCCTGTGGACGCGGCCCTGGAGGCTGGGCTTTTCCATGGGAAATGGCTCCTCAGCCAGGGACAGGGGACTACTGCCCAGGAGGACAGGGCCCCTGAAAAGGCGCCTGCCACTCTCCTTGCTTGCAAGGGGACACTGTGACATAAGGCCAGGCAGGGAGAGTGGTGGCCCAGAGCAAGGCCCAGACAGAGCGCTGGATGGGCATTGCTTGTAAAATGACTGCTGTGGGTCAGGACACCAACAACCCATTGCCATCTGCCTTAATAGTCATTAGGAAAAAGTAGCTCAACCTATTTGATCCATTAATTGATAAATATCACCACTTTACCACTTGAACCAAATCACAGAAAATTGGAAACAGATGATCATTGGCTTTGATACCTTTCCTTCCATTTCATTACCCAGAGATGATCAACTCTATACTTCAAGTGATGCAGATTTATTACAGAATGCCCAAGATCCTGAGGATCTATTTTGGCTCAGACCAGGGCACTGCTTCAATATTTTACTATTTTCTAAGTAATAAAATGTAACTTCATGTTGGATGATATATTCAAGGCATGAAATTATCATCCAACATTGTTCTTCCCAAAACATTAGCCCAATTTACTCTTTAGGAATTTGAAGGTTCTAGAGGACCTGTTAGACTTGTCATTGGCAAACGATCCAACATACTCCAGAGAACATATGAGTGCCATAAGAACAAAATAAGGTCAGCCTATAGCAATGGGCAGCTGGGAGAAGCACTGGGAGAAGTGCTGGAAGAAGCACTGGCCATGGCACCAGGGCTGCTGGGCAGCAGAAGCCTCCACAGCCCTGCAGGGAGCCTGGAGCACAGCTCTGCATAACCATGCTCAGTCCTGGACAGATGCACATGAGTTCCCATCACAGGCTACAGTGTGACAGTCCCAGGTGCAAGCCTGTCATGCCAGCCACCAGGGAGGTTGGAACATTTGAGGCAAGAGGAATGTCTGAGGTCAGCCTTGGCAAAGTAGACCCCCTGGCCAAGGGGATAAACGTTTACAGGGGTCTCTGAGGGTGTAGCTCAGGTAGGTCACTTGCCTAACAGGCTCAGGGCCCTGGGATCAATCTCCAGAACCACACATACACCAAAAAGTGACCTTGGAACATGGTTTAAAATGATGGGTCAGGTACACAGAAGGAAACAGGAAAGGGTTTTTAAAGCAAGAACTTAAAAAAAAAAAAAAAAAAAAAAAAAAAAAAAAAAAAAACCTCACAGGTGCAGCAGGAAAACCAGGCACAGAGTGAGAACTGAAATACCTGGGCGGGTCTGTCTTTTAAACTGGCCTCCTGCTCCCCAGGTTCCCACTGGGCTCCTCTGTGGAACTCCCCTCTCCAGGAGGCCTGCGGGTCAAGGCCACCTCTTCTCCTCTGAGGTCCGCGGCCCAGGCCACACTGCTGAGGCCCCCGCATCCTGAACAGGACCCTGCAAATCAAAACCCACCAGCTGTGACCAGCAGCTCCGCTGAGGAGAGCCCTCAGGTGAGGACCGGGACAGCGGGGTCGGGGGTGGGCGCTGTGGGACCGCCCTGGCGGCTCCGGGGAACAGGCAGCCGGGACCCAGGCTCCAAGACGGCGGCAGAGTCCTCCCGGGTCCCACCCTCGTGTGGGCGCCTAGACCGGGCCGTCCAGGTCCAGCTTCTCCCGTCATGGACCGGGAGCCAGACCCCACAACCGCGACCCGCAGCCCGCCGCCCTGTGCTACTTCCAGGCTCCCGGGCTCTGAGCTCCAGGGGACCAGGCTCAAAGTTCCCGCCCTGGCTTAGGCCCCGCCCCCGTCTCCCTGGCGACGGCCCCACCCCTCTTTCCGCGACCCACTCAGGCGTGCTGAGGGCGGGGCTCTGGGCGCCCAGCCTGCTGCTGTCAGCTCAGCTGGTGACCTAGGGTGGAACAGCAACTAACTAGCCTCCTCACCTGTCCCCAACTTCCAGGGTGTGAGGCCTGCGGCTACCCCTCGGGGCCGTGGGACCCTGTGGACGCGGCCCTGGAGGCTGGGCTTTTCCATGGGAAATGGCTCCTCAGCCAGGGACAGGGGACTACTGCCCAGGAGGACAGGGCCCCCTGAAAAGGGCGCCTGCCCACTCTCCTTGCTTGCAAGGGGACACTGTGACATAAGGCCAGGCAGGGAGAGTGGTGGCCCAGAGCAAGGCCCAG